>NW_024372147.1:8712276-8742276 GCF_014805655.1 Passer montanus
GCCCGGGGCTCGCGGGGCCGACGTCGCCCCGCCAGGCAGCAGCTCAGGGGTGCCGCCGGCGGCCGCGGGACACTGAGGGCCGCGGGCCAGATCGGGGGCTGTTTTCCCAAGGGGAATGGGAATCTCGGGCGTCCGAAAAGCAGTGCCGGCCGAGGCCGCGCCGGCGGTCAGGGCGCTGTGGGGGAAGGCTGGGTTTTGGGGTGGGGGCGAGGAGGGGTGCAGCGCAGACACCGGGTGCGGCGGAGGGTCCCCTCTGCCGCTCGCCCGCCGGCTTCGGCAGCGCGGTCTGATTCCGCCGGCGTGCGAGAATAAATGCGGGGAAGCCTCGAGACGGTCCGTGGGTGAGAAGGAGGGCTGCGCTGCTGCCCCGCGACAGCCGGGTGTCCGCCGTGCCCGGAGGCGGACGGAACCGCTGGCGGGAATCCCGCCGGCCTGGGTCGGCGGGAAGCGGTCTGTAAGGTCAGGGGAGGATTGCCCCGTGCTCCCGGAGGCGGAGGTTGTGCGTGCGCGAAAAGGTGGTCGCGAAGGGCGATGGCGAGGAGGTGCGCGGGGCCCGTCGCCCTGGCCGAACCCGGCCGCCCGCACCCGGGCCGTCGGCAGCGAGTACGGCGCGGAGCTGAAATCCAGCTTCCCGAAGGCTCCCGTGATGAACACCGGATGCACGTCCTCCCGCTACCCATCGTCCCCAAACTGTGTTTGCGGGCTCCTTGCTTTGTATCTAGCCTCTTTAGGGGGCTTTATGCGGCCTCTGCGAGGAGCGCCGCGCTGCCGGGTGCCCACATCGGCGCTGGGAAGCGCCCGTCCCGGCTGCAGCCCGCGGGCTGTGCCGGAGCTGCCGCTGCTGCTCGGCCGTGCCGCGGCGGGACCCAGCCGCCCCTGAGCTCTCGGTGCTCTCCCTGGCTCCCTGGGTGTGTGCCCGTCCTCTTCTTTTAGATACACCGGACCCGCGGGATGTTGTAACAGCGAAGTAAATACAGATACAAATAAAAGGCGCCTAACTTGAAGAATAACGTCAGTGTTGCACTGCAAAAAAATAATTGATCACTGTTGTTAAAAAAAAAATAAACAAAACCACACACACAAAAACCACCAAAAAGCAACTAAGATTAATTAAAAATAGAGAGGATTTAGAGGCTCTAATATTTGAGTGGGCTCTACAGAATCACACGAAGATGTTACTGCACAGCTATAGTCGGTATTGAATTTATCTGTGTGCACAAGCAAGAAAAAAATAACCTTTCTTTTCCTTCTCTGTGCAATTTCGGAGCTTTAGTGCTGAAATTAGGTTAAGTGGGAAACAATGTGCATAATTACAAGGAAAAAACCCCACAACTCTTGAAAAAGGATGAGCGGTTGAGCAACACAAAAAACATCAAGAAGACAGGCTTGTTAGGCACAGGGCATATTTATCTGGATGGCTGCTCACCCAATTTCTTCATAACACTATTTTTATAACAAAGACGTTATTGGTCCTTGTCATAACAATAATCACTATATGAGCAGGATTTTGCCCCTATTGCTCATGAATAATGATGGGGTTGTGTTGCCGAGAATGTAATGATTTGGAGATACAAAACTGTTATTTTAATCTTTTCTAGATGCTCCCTGTACGTGCATTTCACCCTCGTTTTGCAAAGAACCCTACTTTGCACTCATTTTATTCACTTGACTTCGTTCAGCCACTGGCCTCTGGCCAAGGAGGGCACCCTACCCGGCTATACTCTGGTGGTACAGAAAATCCTGTGAAGAAGATAGCAATGTTGAGGCACTTGATTCAACACAGTGGTTTTGCTAATGCATGTGGGTGTCCAGACGCAACTGATAAAAGGACTTTCTAAATCTGCAGCCATGAAGTTCAAAACTCCTGTAATAACTACTACACCGCGGACTATACCTGTGCGTGCACAGAAATGTGTACAGCATTATGACCTCAAGGATACTAGCTTTTAAAGTCTAGATCTATGTAATTATCTCTTAAGGAAGCATCATTTGATGCAAGTGCATATCTCCCTTTCAATTCCCTTCTTTTCTACTTTGTTATGTCCCTTTATAGCACTATTTGCATTTAGGTTGGGCAGTTTGTAGCTAAACACCGAGAGAGGTTTTTAAAATGGACACAGAAGTAACGTCATGTGGAACTCCTCGGCGGACGCGGGACAGAAGGGGGCAGGGCTGGAGAACATTTAAACGCACTTTACAGTACTCTGTAACCGCAACAGTGGCTGCACAACTGCAACTGGGAAGGGAGGAATAAGGAGGGGGAAGAGGGGGGAACAGGGCTATTTAAGTGATATTTGAATCGGAATCACATTTTTAGTGCTGTTTATCAAGTGCATATGGAACTTCCTGAAACTGTTCAGCAAGTGCTGACGAAATATACCTGTAGAGGAGACAAGAAAACATAGGGATATTTTATTCAACCTCTTACTTATTTTGATAGCTGGGCACGCCATTAATAACACCATAAATGTAGCATCTACAGTAGATTTACCATTTTTAATGGTTTTTAATATTTAAATTTTTAATGTTTAATATTTGGCGTATTTTCCCCAAATATTATAAACGTTTCTTTAGTTAGGCAAATGCTGCTGTCTACTTAGTTCGGAGTGACTTGCCAAGCTGAGGAAGCCATTTCCTATAACAGGTACTTTGACAAGGATAACCAACAGTCTTATATATCAAAGAGTACTCAAACCGCAGTGAGATTCAAAGCAGAGAATGTTGGAACATTTTGTTCCAGCGAACGAGCTAAAAATAACAGCCCCTCCCAGTGTTGGAAGGGGGTTGATTTTCACATTTGGAAGGGCAAATAGAAATCAGATTGTTAATATAATCAAACAGAAAAATCTGCCCGGAGAGGTGAAGGGTGAAAGTTCTGAAGTGTCAGTGCTTTAAGAAAAACCAAAAACCCCAACAAAAAACCCCAAAAACCAAAAAACCCCAAACAAACAAACAAACAAACCAAAACAAAAACAACAAAAAAAACCCCCCACAAAACCTCACAGAGTCCAGAGCCAGGGCTCCAAAAGGGATTTGGTGGGGTTTTAGAAGATTCAATAATTTTGTACCTTCCTCATGGCACATCGGAACATGGTGTTTGAACTAGGTCATGGTAATGCCAAATTGCACAGCCAAGTGTAATACTGCTCCAGCCGTTCTGCCACTCGAAGCCAAACGTGAAAGTCTCATTTTCAGTCGGAATGCAAGCTCCTTCCACAGCCTCATGTTTTACTTACCTGCAGGACAGACTCTCTAACCATGTCAGAAACTGAGAAGCTGCTCTGACGTATATTTCGGAGATCAGACGCTAAGTGTGGTGCATGTCAATAAGGGAATGTCTAACAACATGATAATTACACCATCCACGTTACTGACATATTTGGTTAGAGACTTTCAGCATCCACCGTGTGGGAAAAGACAGCTTCTTTAGTTGCAGACTGTTGGAGAAAATAAAAGCAAAACAACATCATCAAAACCCCAGACACCCACGTTTTAAATCCCCAATCACTTTTTCTGCAAGCAGGGAAAGCTTTCCTCTTTTCCAATAAGCGTGCTTCCAGATAGCTGTTAGTTCCCCATTTTCGTGAGCGGCTTGGGATCTGTTTTTTGGTTCGAATGTTTAAAGCACCGTAGAGACGACGTATTAACAGAGCCGGCGGCAGCCCAGCGGAGGGGCGTGGGTGCCCCGCGAAGAGCTGCGCAGCGCCGGGGCGCGCTGCCGCTCTGCCCCGCGGCTCCGGCCGCAGCCCTCGAGCATCCCGGCTGGGCTACGCCGTCCCGCCAGCCCTGGCATCCCCGCCAGCGGCCGGCCTCCGGGGCACTGCCCGCCGTTTTCCCCGGCACTGGAGGCAGCCTCGCTCCCCTCGTACTTACCTTATTTTCATCTGGTTCTACGACACAAACTTTGTGTCGTGTGTGCCCCCCTCTCCTTCTCCCGCCGCCTACTCCCCTCCTCCGGACACAAACACAATCCCTTCTTGATTCGGTTCCTCTGCATCGGGATGGGGCGGCAGTCCCGGCCTGTCCCTTTCCCGGGGGCAAGAGGCTTTCCTTTCCCCACGCAGGGAGCCGCGGCCGGACTTTCACCCTTACCTCTTTCTCGCCTATTAGGAGCAAGGGAGTCCCGTATCTCCGGCCGCCTGCCCCAGCCCCGCTTCGCGTCCCGCCTGCGGGACTTCCAGCTTTCCCCGCTTCTGTCCTCCCGTTTGTCTGCCCGCCTGCCTGCCTGCCTGCCTCCTTTTTTATTTTCCCCGCCAGTGACTTAAGCCAAAGCCAAAGGAGGCACAAGGAAAAATACAGCCGTGTGCTCCAGGTCTATAAATACAGCTCGGAGAGACTGTCCAAAAGTTTGGAAGGAAAGGAAGAAGGCGTACAAAAGCCAAGCACCGCTGCGCTGCTGCCGATGCTCTGGTTGTGCTCGGGCTTCGCGGCGGCGGTCCGAGCCCGTCTGCTGTTTGTTTGGGTGGGATTTTTTCGGGAGCGGGCGGTGGTGGTAGAATGATCGGCTCATTCATTATTTCAGCTTTAAATATGTGAATTTTAGCCACAAATACCAGTCGATCTATCAGCTAACTTTGCAGCTGCTATTATGAGAGGAAACTTTCCTAATGTGGCTGAAGCCGCTAGTGCAGGGTGATTTTTCTGGCTTTGTTTTGTTTGGGTTTTCCTGGTTGTTTTTTTTTGTTTGTTTGTTTGGTTTGGTTTGGTGTTTTGTTTTTGTTTTGTTTTGGGGTTTTTTTGGTGGCTTTTAATTTGGTTTTTGTTTTTGTTTTTGTTTTTGTTTTTTTGCTTGTTCCTTTTCCATCTAGTGAAGCCTAAGAGTCTGAACAGGTCCTTGTTCCCTCCGTGTTTTGTGTATTCATCGGAGAGAGACAGAAATAAAGTCATGTCTTTAAAGGAGGGGTAGCGGCGCCCCTACCTGCTCTGTGTCGTCTTAGACGATACTCTCTTAGAAAGAGTATCCTGCCTTTGGAACACGCCTAAGTGGTGCTGCCGTCGCCGTAAAAGTAACACTGGGATGCCAGAGAGGAAATGACCAACATATGTCAGCTGTATCCTAAGTATTTATTCACGTTAACTGCTGTCCTCTTTATCCTATGCAAGAAATTTGTATTGGACTGAAAATATCGCTCTTTCTCAGGAGGGAGCAACGCCAGTCCAGAATAACAACGACAGAAAGAGTCAAGGAAATGTCCATCCTTATACCGGGTGAAACAGGGAGAAACCGACCCAGTTTTGGCGTTCGTCTGGTTGGGAGATTGAGGTTGTGAGGAGGAGGCAGGTCCGAAGTTAGGGAATGAAACCAGCAAGCGGAGAAAGTGACTTCAGTTGCGCAGGCAGCCTTTGAAAGCGCAGGGAAGGACATGCCAAGCTGCCCTGCAGCGAGAGTGTGAAGCGGAAGCAGCGAGGCCGCAAAACAGTGCGGAAAGGTGCTGCCCGGAGCGGCCGCCCACCTGCCCTCAAGCTCCCCAGGACGGGCGGCCCCAGCCCCAGCGCCCCCCGGAGGGGAGGGTGCAGGGGGCCTCTCCCCCCGGAAGAACTAAGTCATCGGCTGCCGCTGTGAGACAGAAATACGGGGTGCTGAGGAAATAAGGGCTGAGAGGCAGGAGAAAATTCAAAGGAGCAAACAGACGCTTCAGCCTTCAGCACTGCATCTTTGCAGAAGTTCGTGCTTTCTTTGCACGTCAAGCGCTAAGCAAAAAGACATACTCCGAACACCGAAGAACTCTGTAGACTTCAGAGAAGCTCTTTTCCGGGCCCTCCTAGGTCTTCGACAGGGGCAGGAGGCAGCTTTATCATGCACTGCTACAAAACGGAGCTCGTCACCCTGCCCCCATGGCACTGTCATCCAAGGGGGGAGAGTTAACCGGGCTTGCCAGGTTTTGACGTTTTTGTTTAATTAGCAGTGGCGAGGGTTGTTCACAAGCATTACTTTTGGTTCAGGGAAAGGATGACGAAATAGAAATTGTGTATCTGCTTTATCTCGAAAAATTCACCAGTGGTCAATGTGTAACGAAGCAACAATACTGCACAGCTTTTGCAGCAGCAGGGTTGTGAAGCCATCCCAATACCTTCTCACTGGGCTAGCTCTCACCACATTTGGCATTTCACACGGGTAACACTTGGAGAGGAGGCTTCCCCACCATGCACATGTGCTGCCACCAGACCACCACAGCTTTTCTGATGAGAGATTTCTAGTAACTATAGAGTTATTTCCAGGGGATGGATTGCACTGCCAGCCTTTGCAGCCTTGCAGTCTGCCCTGGGGTGAGCAGGGAGCTAGGGGTAGTGAGGGGCTGATCACAGATGGAAGTAAAACACCCCACAGGCACAGGGACATATAGGTGCAACTTATCCCGCACCTTCAGTTGGTGTCTCTGCTCACTGGGGTTAGACTGCCAGCCCTTCAGGAGCTGTGTGTAGTCAGAGCTCAGTCTATTTAAAGCCTCTGCTCTTGCTGCAGACTCCAAGCAGTGTGTGCCAATCCCCTTGGCTTGGCAACATTATTTTTGGCTGCAACTCCCTCCCACATTGTAGGAAATACAATAAAATTAAAACAAACATAAAAAAAAGAAAAAAAAAGGAAGAAAAAAGAGATGCTGAGTGAGTATTCAGCAGAGGAAGGAAAGGAGTCCAAGAGTGTCATGTCTTCCCTGTCTTGCTGTTCTGCAGCCACCTCCCCTCCCGCTGTGGCACCTCTACCTGCCCGGTGTTGGTAGGAGGTGTGGGGTGAGAGGAGGCAGCATAGCAGTGTAGCCCCACACGGGCTGCCATGGGACCTTTCCCACTGCAGCTGCCTTGACTCCCCTGGGCTAAAAGAGAGTGGCCACCACTGTGGTCCTTGCCATAGGGACAGTAGCCTGCCCTAGGCCCTGGGGCAGCTGCCAGTGATGGGGCTGGGATCACCCTGGTCTGAAAAGCAATTTAGGTAGGACAGACCTCTCTGCATGGGCACTGCTGCATTAAGGATGGTGCTGGGTCCTTTTGGTGTGGTTTGGGTTTAATCTTTATCCTGCCTTCAAGGAGCACTGTTGAGACAGTGCTGGAAAAGCCCTATTTCTAATATTTTCCATTCCACTATCACAGCTCAATCTTAAAAAGAGAGTAGCAATGAAAAAAAGACATTTAAACAAAACCTACTCCTGAACTGAGACCAGGAGAGTTATAGGCACAATGCATTCGAGAAACAACAAAACTCACCTTTTCTCAGAGAACTTCATCTGTATGGAAAACAAGAGAAGATGTGGTTCAGTGAGGGAAAGTAAAACAGTAAAGGAAAAAACAAACTCTTCTTATTGGTGCAGAAGAAAACACTAAATGACATTCCAATGGAAAAGCACTGCTTACTTTTTTTATTTCTCTAATATATCTCTATACAGAGACTATGTTGCAGATATGCAAAATACATTATATACTGAAAAGTTTCCACTTTTGGGCTGTGAGTTAATTTTGCCTCTTTGGAGAAGCTCATGTATTACTTTCCTTCACATACTGTGAAGTCTATTAGACCAACCTTCATGCTCTTTACATATCTTTCTGCTGCTTCAGCTCCTCCTGCATCCAACCATATTTTCCTTTCTTTGGCTCAGCAAGAAGCAAAAGGAAGACAGGGAGGGGTTATGATAAAAATGGTAATGTTGAGGACTAGGAGGATAACGAAAAAGGTAAAACTTGCTTTGATTTGGTTTTGTCTTATCAATCAGTGCCATTCCTTGACCAGGGTTGCTTTTCCTCATCCTCATCCAAGAGCAGAAGTCAAATTGAGCTGCTCTTGGCCTTGACTGACCTCCTGCTGCTTGCAGTCACACCTTCTTTTGACTTTCTCTTCTTTCTTTACTGAAGAGCTCCATGGTGTCCTGCTTTGCCACTTGCCCTCAGTAGTACTTATTGTGCTGCAAAATATATTACTTCATTAATCAGTTAAACCAATTAACAAAAAGATTAATAGTCTTACCTTGAGACTTGAGAGCATGCATCTCTGTATTTAGAGTATTCAGAGAACTACTGGGTATGATTAAGCTACAGAGAAGTTCCATTATAGCCTGTTTTCCATATGTTCAAAATGTTCTGAAAATGTCACATTTGGAACTCAAATTTTCTGTGTCTAGTAAAAAATATTAATGCGCCAGGAAGTCTTCCTCTGAACACAAAACCAAGTCTTTCAGAAAGTCACTCTATGTTTAAAGTATGAAGCAGGATTTATATTTTAGCTTATATACTTCCAAGTAATTTTTTTTGCTCTGAACTTATATGCACTTGAGAGACAGGATTGCTTGTCCAGGAGTTGGTCACAGGCAGGATATAGGATTCATTCTAAAACTGGGTCTGAGAGGCTGACAATAGTGAGTAGCTCCTGGCAAAGTTCAAAACTGTTATGCCACACTTTGGCTCCTCTTCCGGACTACAGTGCTGATCCCTAGGCCTGTATTGTTCCACTCCTCTTCTTTACTGTGGCTTACCTCTATGCAACACAAATTACCTGTGGTCATCAGTGGCTTATGCATATGTAATCTCCTCTCATGTAGCTCATTCCACTTTTACATGCTTGTCTCACCTTGGACATGCTGCCGAGGTTAACCAGGTCGTACCACCCAGCTCATCAAGGGATTTGCTTACTCTCATGGTTTAAAGTTTCATTTTGGTAGCTACATGGAAAATTAACACCGTTAGTGGGGCATGTTCAGGGCTGAAGACAAGAAAGCTTTGTATGATTTCAGGGTGTACCATTATAAAACCAGCACAGCAAAATACAGCAACAGCACACTTTGTTGCCCACCTGCACAGCTGTGACTATGATAAACTTGAATAGCCCATATGACTGCTGAGAATATCTGCTTTTGAACTAAATATTTCATTTTTAAAAGAAAACTATGAGTTTTCATTTAGCTGCTCTGGCTTCTTGTTTCTCTAGACAGCACTCTCTATCATTCATATCACAACAGTACAGAGTTATACTCCTGAGACATTGTCTCCAAGTCCAGGTTATAGATCATCAGTGATTGCATGTTATAAAAATCTCCACCCAAGACTGTGGAATTTGGCTTCCTTGAGGTTGCCCATTCCTCACACCCTAGGAGAGAAAGAGAGAATAAATTTGACAGTCTGGGCTAATCTTCATCTTAGTCTTGTGTCAATGCCTGCTTAAATAGTCCCCCTCTCCTATCCAGGATGCTAGTACTTGCCTTTAGCATTTAAAGAGTAATACACCAACATTCAGTAGGCTTCTTGGCCAGAACAAACTGCCTGTAGCTCACCAGTCCTGTCTCTATCATGATGCGCTCTTCACTAAGTGACTCATGTGGTGTCAGGTGTAGATTTTTTACACACAAGAAACTAACTTGTCTTCTGATCAGTAATCTCTCCTTACAAACATTCTGGAATGACCATCTAGTCCATTTTCCCTGACTTCTCCTTCCAGTGATTTATGAAATTTACCTGAAATGCCCCTCATAATGCACTCATGAACTGGGAACATAGTTGTTAGCAGATGACATATGGGTCAAAATGCAGGGATAAATGAGGAGCTCTGCAGTCTTACCAGGTCACAGAATACAAAGGACATAGTTATCTTTGAATTGAGGACAAGAGATATGCTCATAATTTTTCCTGAAGAAACCTTCCTCCACTCAGAGTGAGTCAATAAGCAAAACAGAATCTACAGAGTATAATGAAAGAGCTCATATGGGCATGAAGTACACAGCGACTCTGGACATCAGTTTGATGAACATTTAAGCCAGTGAAGTGAGGGAGCAATGCCTAACAAAAAAAAAATCAAAACAAAACAACCAAAAAACCCCCCAAAAAACAACAACCAACCAACCACCACCACCAACAAATCCCAAACAAAAGAAAAAAAAAAAAGAAATAATCTAAGGGAAAGGAAGAGTGTAAAGTGACCTCTCTGACAAGGACTCGAAGAGGCCACAGCAAGACAGAAGACAAAAAAGCGGCAGTAAGATTTCCTGTGGTTTCCAAGGCAAGAGCTCCCACTCCTGAAACATATCAGCACAGATATTTTACTGGTGCCCTCTCCTGCACACCGTCTTCTCACACAGCTAGACCTGTCACCAGAGAGTACAAGATTTTCAGTTTTCCGGGTCTGGAAGTAGGTACTGCTCACTGTTCACTCTGTTCCCACAGAGTGCATTGGTCAAAGGGAAAAAGTAATCCTTCAGAAATCATTCTCAACCACCAGCGTGACCACTGCCAGAACTTACTGGCAGTGCAAATATGCATCTTTAAAAATCATTATTATAAGCAGCTGGAATGCATGTGATGATTTTAAAGTGCTTATATAACAAATTATCTGCAAAATTTTTATTTTAATATTGTAAAAATTATTTAATATATCAGTTAGACAATTTTCACAGGTATCCTCAGGATTGTGAATGAGGATGGAAGAAGAAATTAGGAGGATTCTAACACATTCCATTTCCTGATAGTCAAAAACCCATGGAAAACCTATCCATGGGTGTGGGAGGAGAGTGTCTTGTCCCATTTTGTTTCCATAGTATGAAATTTTCTCTTGTATATTACACAACACTGAAGAGAGTGCTTTCATTTAGTTATTTTGCTTCTTACTGTGCCCCACTGATGACAAGCACACTAGCTAGCCACCTATCTCAGGTCTTTTATGCTTTGAAAACTGTTGGAAAGCCTTGGAGGTCCTCTTCATTAGAGACATTGTGCAGGACACTGCAGAAGGCAGGAATAGAAATAGTACTGGCCATACTTTTATTCAGAAATTATTCAGTAAGAAGGACTGCCTTTTCTTTAGCCTGCTGAGTTCACACTTTACCTCTGTCCACCTGCTGAGAATCTTCTGCTGGGTACATGAAGAGATGTTTCTTCAAATGACATACTCATCACTATTCATACTCTCATGAGGAAGCAAGATCCCTGCAAGCTGGTGAATGTCATCTCTAGGAAAGCAGCATTCTGTGGGTGACAGAAACCTGTATTGTCTTTCAGGCTGAGACGGTTAGGTGTTCTATGGGATTGGTAAAGTGCCATATATCACAGCACTAACACTGTCTGCAGAGCAGTTTGTGAAGTCCATTCTTCTGAACCTTAGCTATTATCTTAAGCACATCAGCTACATGAATAAAATCATCAATCATGTAAAAATCTTTTCTACCACAGGATCTTTAGCTGCCTTGATGACACCAAAATGACACAGATGTGTGAAAGTCAGGATGAAAAAGCCACCAAGTGTCAAAATCATTCAGCTTGGACAAAAACATCTGCCCTGCTGGGTGGTCCTGGAGATGGGAGCAGGAAAAGTTTATGGTCAATCCTCACACATATTTCTTTTTCATGCAGAAGTGTTAAATGTCTTAAGACCACATGCTGACAAAATAGATTTCTTTTGCACAAGTGTTGTGGTGCACAAGTTGTCATGATGGTGGGCCTACAGGACAACCCACAATGACTGTGGCATGTGCTAATTGTCAGCATCTGCCAGACTGTCAGATGAGGCTCCATCAGCAATAATAAGGTCTCCTTCCATATTCCTGGACATCCCAGTGTAAAGTTGCATGAAAATAACCTTTACTACCTTCCCTAATCTCTCCTGCTATGATAACAGTAAAGCAATATTTAGGAGCAGTTGATCCACGTTCAGTTGATGTAACAGAAAAGTACAGAAATGAAAGTGAGAAGCTGGGTTAGCAGGCTAAAAGAACTTTTGTACAGAAGTCCTGCCTCTGACTGTTTTGAATCATGCTCTCAAGCTGATATGTGCTAAAGCCTTGGAAGACATGGTCAGAAATAATAGAATAATATAATAGTTTATGTTGGAAGGGGCCTTTAAGATCATCTCTTTCCAATCCCCCTGCAATGGGTAGGGAGCTTTCCACTTGACCACACTGGTCAGAGCGCCATTCAGACTACTCCAGGTATGGAGAGTCCACAACCTCTCTGAGCAGCATATGCTAGTGCCTCACCACCTTTATAGTAGAGAATTTCTTCCTAATATCTAATCTAAACCTATTCCCCTTCAGCTTAAGGCCATTCACCCCTGTCTTATCATCACCTGCCCTTGTGAAAAGTCCCTCTCCAGCTTTCTTGTGGCCTTATTTAGGTATGGAAGGTACTGTGAGGTCTCCCTGAAGCCTTCTCTTTACCAGGCTGAACAGTCCAACTCTCAGCCTAGTCTTCACAGCACAGATGCTCCAGTCTAGCGATCAACTTAGTGATTCTACTTTGTACTCATTCCAACAGGTCCATGTCCTTGTAATGTTGAACCCCAGAGTTGAATGCAGCGCTTGGGGTGGGGTCTGACGTGAAGAGTAGAGAGGCAGAATCAGTTCCCTTGACCTACTGCTACACTGCTTTGGATGCAGCTGAGGATGCGGTTGGCTTTCTGGAGTTGGGTCACATTGACCTTCTTGTCCGTGAACACTCCTGATTCCTTCTCCTGCGGGCTGCCCTCAATCCACTCTCCATCCAGTCTGTATTTGTACTTGGGATTGCTCCAACTGCAGATGCAGGACCTTGTACTTGGCCTTTCTGAGCTTCATGATGTGTGCAAATACTGGCCTCTCAAGCTTGTCAAGGTCCCCCTGGATGGTATCCCTGCCCTCGAGCTTGTTGACCTTAACACACAGCTTGCTTGCTGTTGTCAGCAAACTTGCTGAGGGATCCCAGTGCCAAACCTATCGGGCCAAATCCGATCACCTATGCAACTGAAACATAGAGTTTGCTACAGGAGTATGTAACAGACAACTTAAAAATGTACATGTATTTGGTCATCTCAGATAAGCATACTTGTGCCCAGGGCAAGAAATATTGTGCCAAGTCACTTTTGGTGCTATGGAGCATATATCAGAAACAGCAGGGCATGTGAAATTTAGTCAAAACCACCCCCCAAACTGGATAAGGAAGGAGATTTGGATGTGGTAGATCGGCTTGCAAAAAATAGGGAGCAAAAATGATTGTCCTTTAAGGGCCTGTCCTGGCTCCATTCATAATGTTTTGCAATGTTTGAACTTAAAAAAAAAAAGCCCAAAAAAACCAAAACAAACTTGCTACAAAAATATAGCTGCTACAAAGTTAGTTAATATGCTGCTGGTCTGTTCACATAGCTTGGCTGAAAATGCTGCAAGGCAAAAGTAACAACAAAGATGTGCAGCCCTTCTCTTCCTGTTCACCTTAATGAGGTGTGAACTCAAAGGGCTCTGTATGCCATTTAAATGTTACCATTAAGCCTCAGCTTTTTTTTGCTTTTTTTTTTTTTTTTCCCTATTAAAAACAATGATGTTACAGTTCCTGAGCAATCCTGTGGATTGAGAGAAACGAGGGTGTGGAGGAAGAAATTACACTTTGCTCTATTATTAAGGAGAGTTGAAGAGCTGAAGACTCTTGTATGGAACATGCACAAGATTTTCTCCCTTTCAGTGTTTCACTTATCTCCTAATCTTTTAATTTGCTTTGGTGATGATGTGACGATATGATTGAGTGGTGATACTGTTATACTGTTTCTGCCACATTTTAATAGAAGTAGAGGTCTAAACACATAGAAGTACATGGTATGAGACTATTAACTATAGAGGAAGAAATGCTGTGCATCAGGATTCTTCAGTTGCTTTTCTGGAGAAGTATAGGGTGACTTGTTGCTGACTAAGACTCTATATGCCATATTTCCTTTCCAAAATGAAATTATCCAAAATGAAAAATCTGATATACTGTAACAACTTTACTACTTACAGAAGTCACAGAATTTTAGAAATAACTCTATGAAATCTGCTTGAATTCACCCCTACCTAGTATGCCAGAACAGGACAGGAAACAACTGGGACTTGACCCTGCCCCAGCGGGTGGGAACTCCAGGCTTTGCTTGGCAACACAGGGAATTACAGACATCAGCCTCTGCAAGCCTTCTGACCAGTACTCTCCATCTCTCTGTCCAGTGCATTTCACCCTGGACTGCAGAGCGCTTGCCTGGGGGAAGCAGCAGAAGGAATCATTTCGCCAGTGCCAAAATGAGAGTTATAATTCTCCTTGTTGCTAGGAGACTGTGCAGGAGGCTCGGCAGGGCTGGGGTTCTGTAAAGAGCAGCATGGCGAAAGTATGAACTTCCAGAAGTAATGAGCAAGTGTTGTGCACATGTGCAAATCACGGAGTTTTCATGGTGCCCTGCTCAGACAAACCTGAAAGGGTTGTTTCAGGAACAGAAAGCAGCAACTTTTTACTACAGTGGCCTTTCTGTGCAAAGTGGGAAGCTCCTACTTGAAAGCTGGTGGGGCAAGAGAATTTTTTCATGTGTGCAAAATGATGTATTCATCCAAAGCTATGTGGCTTTCTCACTGTCTTGTTATGAATACGAATGGCTTATGCCATTGTGCCAGCCAAACAGTACTGAGATCCTGCCTCCTGCATTGTTGCCTAATGTGATCCTTGTTTGCTCAGTCTATCCCATGACTGGACTTCTTCACAGACTGGACTGTTGAACCATTGATTCACCAGGTCCCCTTTCACTCATTAATTTTCCTGTCCTGTCAGGTAGTAAGCAAATCTTGAAAACACAGAGATTTTAATAAAGGAAATTCACATCAGCATTTTCATAAATAACATACCTTGAAACATTTTGTGTTTCTCACAAATTCTGTTATAAATATGTCAAATAATTCTTCGTTATTTGTTTTAGTGGAAATTCTGCAAGTGGGTCTATCTTCCTCCAGATTGCTATCTGTTCATACACAGATGGGTAACTGATTTGGTAACAATTATCCATGGAAGAGAACTATTTACAGTCTTTTCATGTTTTATGCATTCTGAATGCTAAAAAGTATTAAGTACACTGATATTAAAACCTCAGACAACCAAAAAAATTCCAAAATCAACATAAGTTAAGGTCAACCTGCTACAAAATAGATAAGCCCTTGATTACATTTATGGAGAAGAAAAACATACATTTATGGGGAAGAAAGCCATAATCAACACATTAGTGCTATGGAACTCAGAAATCAAAAGCAATGGAAATGAAACATAACACAATTTTTGAACTTAAAAATATGTTCACAGAACTTGCTTATGACCATCTAGGTTTAAACTAAACTGATAGAGTATGACAACTTTGTGCAACTTTTCTTTCTAAAGAACTGAAATACTTATTTCTTTCTTGATGTCATTATTTCTGTCATTTGACATAATAAAAATCAATTTAGCAATTGTTTGCTAAATCACATGCAAAGTTAGGCTTAGCAAATATACAGACACAACAAAAATAACCAAACAATAAACAAAACAGGGAAAGCTGCAGAGAGTAATGGGACTGCCTACCAGAAATTGAATCTTTGTTACCAATCACAACAGCAACACCAAAATCAAATATAAGGAGCAAAACCAAAAAGTCTCAAAACCTAAACGAAGTATTGCTAAAGTTCTTGCAAAAACTCTGTTAAGCATTGATGACTGGGATAAATTTTTAATTGTGTGCAAGTTTAAAAAAATAAAACTTTCATTCTGCAAAAAAAAAAAGAAAACATTTAAATGTAAAAATCAACACCTGCAGGTGTTTTTTTGTTTTTGTTTTTGGTGGTTTTTTTGTTTGTTTGTTTTTGTTTTTTTGTTTTTTTTTTTTGTCATAGGGAAAAGTCTGCTGTCCCCTTGACTGACTGGTTGGAGTAAAGTTTTCAAAATCTGTCACACATAGCACAAGCAATCATTTCCCCCCCTCACTGAAGAGACAAATCCATATTTCATTTTTCCTAGGTTTGACTTCTTTGTAAAAGGATCAGAAAAGTAAAGACAAACTCTGAAAAATAAAGCAAAACTCTACAGTGATTGGTCTTAAGTCTGAAAGCTTAGATTTCAAATTTTACTATTTCATGTAAATTTCTGCTTAATGTTAACAGTAGACTGCATTTTTAGCCACTTAAACTATTTTTAATTGTGTGCAAGTTTAAAAAAATAAAACTTTCATTCTGCAAAAAAAAAAAGAAAACATTTAAATGTAAAAATCAACACCTGCAGGTGTTTTTTTGTTTTTGTTTTTGGTGGTTTTTTTGTTTGTTTGTTTTTTTTTTTTTTTTTTTTTTTTTTGTCATAGGGAAAAGTCTGCTGTCCCCTTGACTGACTGGTTGGAGTAAAGTTTTCAAAATCTGTCACACATAGCACAAGCAATCATTTCCCCCCCTCACTGAAGAGACAAATCCATATTTCATTTTTCCTAGGTTTGACTTCTTTGTAAAAGGATCAGAAAAGTAAAGACAAACTCTGAAAAATAAAGCAAAACTCTACAGTGATTGGTCTTAAGTCTGAAAGCTTAGATTTCAAATTTTACTATTTCATGTAAATTTCTGCTTAATGTTAACAGTAGACTGCATTTTTAGCCACTTAAACTGTTTTTCTCGAATCAAACAAAAGAAAACTAACTTCCTGAGAAGCCCCCATACTCCCAGCAATGGCCTCCAAGTAATTACGAAGATTCTTTACAGTTTGTACTTGCCAATTTCTTACAGGAAAGAATGTATTTGTTATCTGATTGATTAAAATTCCTCACACATTTTTACCTCATGCAATTTTATTTATTTCATTGTAAGTGCTTTAATTGTGTAGGAAGTTTTAGATGTGAAATCCTTCCTCTGTAAATTCGCCTTACTGCCGTCGGGTTTGGACTGGAGAACAATTCCTCTGAAGCAGAGCTAATACTACAGGGAGCGAGCAGTGTGATGTGATAGCTTACAAAAGGTGTCGTCGGAAACCACGAAATTACACAACCTGCGCGCATAAACCTTTCTGGAACGGGGAAAAAAAAAAAAAAAAAGTGCGAAGAACCGTTCTCGGCAAGCGTGGCCTGAGAGGGCTAAACTAAACTATTATTTGCCCCTAATCTGCGAAATCTGCGGCGGCCCCGCTGCGTACAAACGCCGCCAGGCGGAAGCGGAGAGCCGCGCTTCCCGCGGGCCGGCGGCGAGCGGTGGGGGAGGCGGAGGAGGCCGCGTTGGGCGGGGGGCGGGGGGGGCGGGAAAGGAATTCTTGGGCCGGGTTCAAGTCAGAGGCCACTGAAACGTGCTCTCCCGCCTGGCAGCTCAAAAGAGGAAAGGAGACTGGGAAGAGAGGAAGAGGAGGAGGAGGAGCGCTCTGCCCACAGGCTGTGATTTTAACGCCTTTTCCCTCGCTCACTCCAAGAATTTTCATCCCGTTCGGTGTCAGTCAAAAAGCTGGCAACAAAATAAATCCAAAAAACCAATAGCCAACCTGAGCAAATAATAATAATGATAGTGATAGTAATAGTAATACTAGTAATAATGCCCACCTCTTCCCCTAAGAAATCTCTTAAAACATCCCAAACCAGCAACAGCAAACAAAACAAAACAAAAAACCCCCATGCACCCCATCCCAAAGGGGTTTTACCCTAAAGGTAAAAGGTCATTTCTGGAAATAAAAATACAAACGAAATAGCAAGAACAGCAACAGTAAGAAGAAGAAAAAGCACAACCACAAAACCAAAACAAACAAACAAAAAACCCCCAAAAAACCACCCCAAAAACACTGCGTCCTTGAAAAAATTGAGATGCGTCCTGGTAAACATGAAGCCAAATGCTGAATGGTATGTTGCAGATTTTAAGATCTCATTTATTTAACACAACACACTACAATTGCACATGGTGCTCCAGTGATTTGTATCTTTACATATATATATATATATATATATATATAATTTTTAGTTCAATTGACTCTTTTGTAATTCCTCCAGGCTGAGGTTGTGTCTCTGTGGTTTCATAGTGGATGCTATACCCTGTTCTTAAATGCTGATACCACTTCTGCTTTACAGGATAAGATGTAAATGGTGGATTGTTTGTATTTGAGTTTTTTTCTATTTTTTTTTTGGCAGCTTTTCCATGTGGGTCACACTTTTATGCCAGAAATCAGTTGATGGGAGTTTGCATCCAAAAGTGCTGAACTTGGCATGTTTCCTGCTTCAAGTTTTTCCCCCTCCCCCCTTTTCTCTGGCAGACAACTATCAGTTAAATGCGGGAAAGGATTAATGCAAATGCTACTTTATTGGTACCTAACAGACAGATCTTTCCCTCACTTTCTTGTTGCAGTAGAAATTGCTTCCTTACTCACATTTTAATGTAATATTTTCTCTCTGGCTGTTTTAGCGGTTTTTGTAGTTAATGGACTGCAATTTGAATGTATCATGTGGAGGAAATGGCATTGCTGCTGTGTATCGTCTGCTCGATAAATTGTCTGGGGGCTTGTGCTGGGCTCTTTCATGCTATATAGCAGGATGCAGTGTTAGGGTGGCATTTCTGACTTGTTTTTTAAAGTTACTCTGGAGGGTTTCTTTTTGTTCCTTCCCCCCCTCCCCTCCCCTTTTTCACTGCTTTTTTGTTGTAGGACCTGTGTGTGTATTTTAATTCATTCCTTTCTCTTGCGTGTCTGTTTGTATGTGTGTGTGCGTGTGTCTGCTTTCCCTCTTGTCCTCTCTTCCCCTGTGTGTCTGGGCCACATTTTAATGCACAATATCCCATCCATTAAGTTGTGGTTGAATGCGGAGTGTGTGAGGACTTGGCAGCTCTCAGGTTGAAGGGGGCGGGGAAGCCAGTTTCGACTCTGACACAAGATGCCGATGTGGCGTGATCTGAATTATTATTAGTACTGTGAACATAGCCATCTTCTCCTCCCGCTGCTGGAAAGTGCTGCCATTCAACTCGTGATGGGACAGACAAGATTTCCAGCTTTTTTTTTTTTCTTTTTTTTTCTCTAAAGTACAGTAGCTGGCAGGGAAAAGGCGCCAAAACACACAGGATTAACTCGTAACATCCTCTGAAGCGGTTTTGAGCTGCAATGCTTACAATTTTAACATTGAATCACAAGAAAAAGATCAAGCACTACTATAAGTCTAATTTAGGCAGACATTTAAATCCAGCTTCTAGATGCTGCCCCCACTCCCACTCCATCCCAATATTCTCAAAATCTGGCAAGTGATATAAACTGCCTAGGAAGACATGTGTTGGAATTTTATTTGTGGTGTTGTCATTGCTGTTTATGTCCAGGGCATTTGAAATCAGTACATGTGAATTTTTAAACAATTTACCGTATTGGAAAAAGAGGGTTTCATGCCTTTGTAAGGCCAAGGATGTGACCTGCAGTGAGGACAAAACTGCACAGTTTTGTAACCCAAAATGCTGTGGTTTACAGCTTTACACTTGAGGTTTGATGTTTTTATTTGCTGGTCTGGGAGCTGTGGGAAACTCAAGTATTATAGTCCCCATCAAACCATATGTGGACAGGGGTCAAGCGCACACACCCGTCATATGTATGTGTGTCTCTGTTTAGAGCAAGTAGTGTATTTCTTTCCTTTTTATTGTATATATGCACACGTTCTATCTGATCATACATATACATAGATTATGTACAGTATATATTTCTTCCTACCACCTGAAACCAAATAAAAATGTTAGTAATTATTAAGATACATAATTTTATTGTGTTATGATACTGTACTGGCTTAGAAGTTGTACTGACTCTTGTTTACATTTTAAGTCAAAAATGACTTATAATTCAGTCTCGTGAAGCATTTCAAGGCCCTATAAACCAATATATTACCACTTTTCTTATTTAACTATTTATGAGGTTTTATTTCTCTGAATTTCTGTGCATATACATATGCTCAAATATACATATATGTCTCCCTGCAGAGACAATATTCCTGCACATAAAAAAACTCTTCAAGGCTCTGGTTATGCCAAAGATGCAAAGGTTTATTTTGTAGATTAATACACTTGTACAAGAAGACTTGCAAGGCACCATGATAGAATCATACAAATAGAATCACGATCAGGTAACAACACAATATAATATAATATGGTTTAGATTATCTGTTACGCATAAGTGCCATAAACTATACTTTATTTGTACTACTCAGTATTTATGCATGTACTCAAGTAATTGTGTATTGAATGAACATGTGTGTTAATGACATTTTCTAACAAAGGGTGAAAAAGGAGTTAATAGTATTATTCAACTAGATAAAAAAACTTGTATTTTGGATCACAAAGACCTCTTACATATGAGCTTTGGTGCTAGTTCTCAGATATTCCATACTTTAGATGAAAAGGCATGTGCCAGAATCAGTTCTTTCTGATTTCTATAAAGAGACAACTGGAATTTTCATGAAAACTTGATTTCTTAGAGGCTCAGTATGTGTATGTTTAGATATTTGGCCAAACTTCCCACTTTTATTCTGAGATAATCTTAGGCTTCACACTTCAGCATTAGCGATTCCTTTATTTTTGTTCCATTAATAATAGTCTTGTGCTCCAAAACTTGAAAAACTTAAGCAGTTGTCCAGCCAAAGGACAACAGCTGGAATTCTGGTCTAGGTGGGATATAAGTGGTCTAAATGGCCTTTCCACTTCTAGTGCAAGTTTGGCATACCAGGGTCTGTACCACTGGCAGAAAACTGCCCTGGCAAAGGAGGATGGGTGGAGGAGAGTGAGCCCATCTGCCCATGGTGTCAAAAAACCTTAGTGGTTCTTTCCTATGAGATGAGCATCTCAGATCTTGCAGTGTGAACAGTGGATGTCCTCCCATCCTAGCCACCCTGCCAGAGTTGAATGAGAGGCAGGGGGAGCATGGGAGCAGCTCCCCAGTCTGGAGTGTTCAGGATCACGGTGAGGGTGACTCGCTCGCAGCTTTGGTATCTGCCAAAGCTTTCACTTACTAATGTTCTTCTTCCTGAATATACATTTTTGTCACATGAAGGCTTCTAGCAGCTGTGTGCAGGTGCCCAGCTGTGTGTGTCCAAGCAGTGTTACCAGTTCTCATACTGCATCCCACCTGAGAGGAGGATCCCTTAGGCCAGCCTGGCCCTATGAAGTTGATGGGCTAGGATTAGTATCAGAGAACCACTCTCAGTGTCTCTCACCTGGAAGGTCAGATAGTGAATTTTGTTTTCTTAATTGCCCACGTTGAAATACTAGTTGAACTTCCAGATACAGCATGAGGTTGGCATAGCTCTTGGCAGTGAAGAAAAAAGCAATTGTCCTCCAGCCTGGAGCTTCAAGGGTAGAGAACTTGCAGCATTAACAGGGATTTTTAGTATGTGGTGATGGAGAGAAGGGTTTCGGGGTGGTTGAGGAAATAATGCAAGACAGAATTTGAAAGAATTGGACCACTTTCTCATAAGCTCTCCCTGCATGCCAAGAGCCATCCACTGTGCCTAGTGTCCTTGATGCATTAGTGCCGTATTTTTCCAGGCTAACCCAGTTACCACATACCCTTTTAAAAATGCCTCTGCAGCAAAGTCATAGAGACTGACACTTTATTATGATTTTAATGTGGTTCTTTATCCATTCTGAAAATAATCTGTAGCTTGCTTTTCTGGGAAAGGAGCTGAGGGGTTGGGGTGGGATGGAGGAGGAAGGGGGTGGGGGGCCATAGGCCTGTGCACACATGTATTTCTGAGCAGAATTCTCCCAGGACAAAGCCTTCATCGTTTATGGGTTTCCACTGGGATTAACCAGGAGCAACAGAGCCAAAACACGTGTTTGGGTGCCCAGTACAGCCTCCTTTCTGTCATATACTCTGAGCCTTTGGTCAAATCCATGGGCAAACCAATGGCAACAAGTACCACACCTGCCATGCCCTATAGATCATACTGAAGACAAAATGCTGCTTGAGCCATGCTGTCTGGGCAGTTCCATTTTCCCTAAGATGCTTTCATATGAGAGGCCTGTTTAATCCTGGCCTGCAGATTGGCTCTGGGGGTGGGGGTATCTGGCTTTGCCTGCTCTCCAGCAGTGCTATTCTGGGGGAATACAGGCACATGCTGCAGCGCTGTCTGTGTTCATCTCCCACCTTGTGCCCTCTGGTAGAGATGCAAACCTGCCCTCAGCCAGCTCTCGTGGCGATGCGAACACAATCTCACACTAACTCCCTATCCCTTGAAGTAGCAAAGTGAGGCTGGTTTCTCTCTGCCCTTACCTCACTATATTTGTTTTTTCCTGCTTGCCAGACTGCAAGGCAGTTCTTGCCTTTGGTGCGCAGGACCCTAGTGCAACTGTAATCCCTTGGCTAGACCATGGGAGGGAGTGGGGCCTTCTGCAAGCCCTGCCTGGGAAAGGGGAGACTTCTCACATCTATGCAGCTCACAGGAGCAACCTTGCTGATGTGGTGTTATGGATTTGGTTAGGTTGTCCTGATCCTTATGGAGGGATGAGAGTGATAAAAGGGACAGAGGAGAGTAATTGTCGTTTTAAATCAGGTCTGCAATAATGGCTTGTTGTGTAAGAGTTCAAGCACTCAAAGAGGTGTGTTCAAGGACATCAGTGCATTTGTGCCAAGAGGAATGTCTTTTCTGGTAAATTAACTCCAGTTAAATAGAATACTTATTCAAAGGGAAACTCCATAATTTAAAGCTGGCATTATCAGCTTTTTTTTGTCTGGGTAGAGGGAAAAACAATAGGATCTCAGGGGTATTTTACACCAGATATAAAAATAGGTTTTGCAAATTATGGTTAACCCCAAGTTTGTGTCATTTGTCTTTGCCTAAATGTATATCCTTAAGTTGTCACTTATCAATATAGTCTGTATAAGAGAAGATGCACAATGGCTGTTGAGCCCTGCAAATCTGAGGGTACTGGGCAAGAGTAGCTGGGCCGTGGAGATGAGGCATGAATTCTGCAAAAGTTACTTCGTTGGGCCCTTGCTGTTTCCTTTGACATTACCTGTCTTGTACGGGGTCTCTCCTTCCCCCTCTCATCCCTCTGCTTCTTTTGGTTTGTAAATTTATGGGAATTGCAGCTGGTAGCCTTGGCAAGCTCCCCTCATTAAGAGCCTTCTTTGAAAATGGGCTGTGTTTGAGCATTTCCCTAATGAGGACAGGACGGGGTTAAAAAGTGACCATTTCATGGTTGACTTGAACCTGCTTACTTTCCTTGATGTGTCGTTGTGAAATGCCTGACGTGAATAAACTCTCACTTTGGGCAAAGAGGAAGTCAGCGGTCCCTCCGGCACGCCGCCGGGGGCTGCGCCAGGGCAGCGGGAGGGAGCGCGGGTGGCGCTCGGCCGCCCCTGCCCGCAGCGGCGGTGCTGGGGGCGGGGGCCGCACGCACCGGACGCCCCCTGAGCTGGGCAGAGCATCGCAGCCCGCCTCACAGGAGCAGAAATAATTTTCGCTCACTGTTTTCCCCGGTTTCCCAGCTCCCCTGGTTAAAGCTGCCCCCGGAGAATGGAACCAGACCCTGGCACCCAGTTCCCGCCCGGAGCCGGGTCCCCTCCGCCGCCCCCGGCCGCAGCCTGCGAGGGCGGGACATCAGTCTCCGGCGGTGCGGGACAGGCTCCCCCCACTTCGGGGGGGCGAAGGAGGGGGCTGCCCTCCCCCGTGTCCCCCGCCCAGGGTGGGGGAAAGCGGGGGCGCCTGAGCCCCGCCGCAGCTGGCAAAGTCGTACCCCGAAAGAAGAAAAAGAAGCCTCTCGCAGATGGCAGCCCCCCCCCTCCCCCGCAACTTTCTCCCACCAGAAGAGCGGGAAAATGAGGGAGGAATGTTTGCGAAACGTGCTCGTTCCTTCTGCAGCGTTCGGTGGTAATGAATGCAGAGGGAGGGCAGAGGAAGGGGATCTGGTGGAGAAGGAATGTGTTTGCAGGAGGAGGAGTGTAAACGGTGATTGTGTAATTAAATAATTAAACAAAAATACTTAAGTCTCATTTGGAGAGAGAGCTGGAATAGGGTCCACAGGGTGTAACTGGTGAATGTTTCAACTTCCAAGTTTTGCAGAGTCAGGGGCGGGGTAGCGAGGGGACACTCACAGACACGTTGAGAGCAAATCGGGTGGGAGCGCCAGGGAGAGATTTATCGTTTGAATTTTCAGGAGATCATTTTTATTACGGCGGCCGTTTGGAAAGCAGTCTCTCCGCGCTGCCCGCAGAGCGAGGACGGGCGGGCGAGCAGAGGCTGCCGGAGGAGCCCGCAGGCCGCGCCGCCCGCGCCGCCCGCCCGAGCGCGCCCCCGCCTCGGCGCGCCCCCGCGGCACGGTCCCGACCGCCCGGCGAAGTTTCGCTTGCCGTCGCTGTTCGGGAGCCTTCTGCTCCGCTCCGGGCTGTAACCTTGAACTTTCGAAAGCGTGGTGACAGTGTCGTGTTATTACGGCAGCACCATCAACTTCTGAAGAAAGAAAAAACACCGCACCCCCCACCCCCCCCCTCATCTGCAAAACAACCAGCAGCAGCAGCAGCAGCAAAAGCAAGACTCCTGCGCCGCCGACTACAAGAGGGTTAAAAGTGTAGATTGGATTTCACCCCGGGAAATCTAGCACACGGAGTGAACTTGAATCTTTGGCTATTTAAGGAGGACTGGGGTTTGTTGTGAAGTTGTGGTGATCCAGAGCAGAGCCCCGTCCTGATTGATTTCATCTTCCTTGAGTCTCAGATGACTGTAAAATGAATAGATGAAATTATTCCTTTTTGAGGCTTTTCTTAGGGGCTCTCCGGGCAGCGTGTTCTCAAAGCGAAGTCATGATGTATTCTCCAATCTGTCTCACTCAGGTATAGACGCTTTTATTTAATTTATTTGTTAATATATTTATTTTCACGTGTTTGTTGGGATTTTTTTTTGGTAATTTTTATATGTATGTGTGTTGTAATGAGTCATTGCTAGTAGTTGTAACGGGTTAAAGCACAGTCGTAAGTGTTTGCCAGATCCAAACTCCTCTCTCAGGAGGGAGTATTAAAGAATAAACTGTACCACGCCATTGTTTTGGGGAGATCCATTCAAAGTGTCACCCGTAGACAAATACTGTTAATTGTTGGTGCATAAGAAGTCAAAGGTTAACAAACTGGAAATGAGCATAATTATGCTAAAAAACCGTGTTTGAGAAGTATTGATTTGATTGGAATCAAGCGATTTGCACTCTTTTCAGCTCGCCACTTTACACACAGCCTAATGAAAGGGTTTGAAAGGAAAAGTGATTTTTTTGACAAAACACGACCACTGGCCGGTGTGAAGTAATCCCGTCTTATGCTTAATTAATAATATGCAGGCTGCCAACAATGAGGGAGATGTGAGAGGGGATGACCAAGCTGTGCAGTGTTTTCTCGCTCGGTTGTACGAGGGCAGGTCGCTTCCCCGCTGAAGTGTGGTGCTGGCCGAGCAGCGTGCCCTCTCCCCAGCACGGGGAAAGACCGACCCTTTTTTTACAGCCGCGCTTGCGGTCGCTTCTCGGTGCCGAGCGGCGGCTGTCAGCGGGACGGCGGGAGGGCAGCGCGCTGCGGAGCGGGGCCGCGGAGCGGGGCGGGGGGCAGTCCGAGCGGGGGTCCGCGCCGCGGCACAGCGCAGATTTTGAAACCTGAGGGGTTTCGGAAGCATGTTTGGGAAGTTCCCCGGGTGCCCCTGGAGCGTCCTCGGCCGGCGTACGGTAGATCGGCGAGCGAGCGCCGGGGCACCGGAGCCTTTTCCGGACGGTAAACCCTGTCTGCAAAGCCCGGGATAGTTTTCAGCTTTCGTGAAAGTCTGTCTTAGGAGGATGTGATGTAAACTGATTAAGCGATAACTGCTTGCTTCTACATTGGTGCAAGAAATAGCTAAAGAAGCAGAAAATGTGCGAAAGTAATGTCTGCTGCGAGGCTGCTACAGAGAGGCCAACGCTGCACTTACAGTTGCACCGTGAATAAATAAGTATGATTTAAGTTATTCCGCAGTTACAAACCATTGTAATTCGAAAGGACTAAAGTGTTCTTAAACTGCGAATGAAGATGGAAACAATGATAAGGCTTATTCAGTGATTGGACACAGTTCTGCAGTTTTTTGGCTGACACATTTTTTATTGTTTATATTTTGTTTGGCATCTAAGTGTGATTGACTTAGATATGGATATTTTCAGTAAGTAAACGTGAGCTGCAGTGGAAGAAAGCTGGAAAAAAGCGTTATTGAGATAATTTTTCTTCAAAAGAGAAACATAGGAAGCATTTTGTGTAACAGAGACGCACATGCTTGCAGGTACACACATAGAAATAACTACTTAGCATGGAATCTGTGGTTAGCAAAATTAATTCTGTGTAGGCTGTTTACCGTGTGAAATTATTGATGGGCTATAAGACCACTGCATCAAAATATAAACCTGACAGTACAACTTAAGAAAGGAGTTTTTGCATTTGAGATGCAGGTTTTCACAACCACTTCTTTTACAGTGGTAATTCATGATCTTGTTTCCTTCCCTAATGACTTTTTTATTAAATTACATTTTCTTTTTGGACTCATTGATGTAATAGATTTCCTCATTCTTTACAAATTTGTGTTAAAATACTGCACTCAGGTGTATAAAAAATTGCTACATTGTACTTCTACTGTCATTAATCCAAGAAAGCAGTTCCTGGCTTTTGTGCATTGATACTTTCTCCATAATATTTTACAGTCATGGTCTACCATGTGCCATGCAGGGACAGTTCCTATTTGGTGAGGCATACATGGAACACAGTTGCAGCAAATTGATTTTAGTTTGGAATCCTTTTCTACCTGCTTGGAACGATAAGAGAATTTTATAAATTATTTTTTCTCTATATAAATTAAAAATAAAAATGACACCAGTAATGAGAACTTAAACCGTGTATTCATTATTTGTTTAAGGCAAAAGATTGATTAATCTCACTTTGAGTAGCCACTGCATTAAAGCATTACTGCCACAATTGTTCTCTCTATTGTATTCTCTGTGTCTAGGACTCTTGCAGTGCACATCGACTGTGGTAGTGTATGTTCAGAAGAAAATTTTTTTGTAAAAGTAAACACAGAACACCTGTTTGGATGGAACTACTTATGAAAGTAGTAGTTCAGTTTGTGCCGAGACAGCGCTGAAGCACATTTTAATAACAAGTCCAAGATCCAAAGTACAGCTTTAAGACAAACCTTGGTGATTTAAGTGTTACCCATCACATTTACAATAAAAGTTTGGTGGGTGAAAATAACTCCAAGGTAGAAGAAAACTTACCAAATGCAATTTAATTTTGCAGGCTCCCTTCCTCTCTTTCCCATATACCTCTTTCTCTATGTTTTGGAATGACTGGAAACTGCATTTATCTGTCTTGCTGAGGCATGAATAGGATGCAGTTACTGCATGCCTTTTAGTGCTTGCTCCCTTGAGATATTTTTGCCGTGTTTTATTATGTTACAGTAGTCCAAAATCTCAGAATATGTAGTATTTTCTTTTGTGCCTATATGTTATTTCACTAGGCATAAGAAAATCCATGCAGGGAAGTTGAGTAGGTGAAGTTTTCAGTATAAAATTTCCATACTTCTGCCTGGTTTATTTATTGTACAATCCTCATTTTGAGCTTTCATGGGCTGATAGAAAGTTTAAAATTGAAAGATAGGAGAAGAGCACTGCATATCCTCTTTATATTTTCAATAAAGAAAATTTGGCCTACTTATTGTCATTAGATGACTGCTATTTTTTCTTTTCTTTACAAGCAACATAGATGTTATATAGTAACTTCCATTTTAATTTAAATTGCCAGTGCACAGTCATTCATCTTAACTATTTGATATGACATTTGAAAAAATCTTACCTTTATAAATCATTTAATTGCAAGAGCAACTGTGGCACATGAGCAAGTGCCACATAAAACCAAAAAATAATTCACTATTGTCCATATGAATATTAAGGAGGAGAAATAAAATTCTGTTGATATCTTTTTAGGAGATTTGGTGGAGAATGTCTGTGATTAATTGCAAATGTCCATTTAGGATCATTTTTATGGGCACTTCCCCATGTCAAGTAGTATTTTAATTTGAAAATATGCCAGGTGCACAATGAATAGCTCAAAAAATCTGATATAATTGCTTTCAAACAGGATGCTCTTTGCTGTGTTCCTTCTCAACATTTTTCACCTATACATATATCTTTAGGACTTAAAATACTGTGAAAGAAAAACCTGAATACAGTTTTTAAAAGGTGGGAGTTTCTGGTGTGTATGTTTTTGTGGGTTTTTTTCTCCCTATTTTTAAAAAGGAAACATTCAGCTACTATAGACTGGAATTTAATGAGTGAAATTCTCTATAACATTTTCATAGATATAAAGTGCTATATGTTATTATTGTTAATACTATAGGCATTACCTAAAGGCATAGTCAATCTGAAATAATTTAATAATTTATGATGCTCTTCTTCGAAATTAAAACTAGATGTGCAATATTCTACTAGAGTAGAATATGTCAATGTTTATTTTATTGCCATTTTAAGTTATAAATGCCAAAGTCTTTTTAGATGTAGGGAAAATTATAGTATTGAGGCAAAATTTAATTTCTTCCAAAGCTCCTCAGCCACCTGCCTTCACCCCACCTTTAGCTCCAGCTGCTAGAATTTTCAAAATCTGTAGTAAATCTGTTTTATTCAGCCTAAAATGAATTGTGAGGACTTAACACAGTACGGTCATTATGCTTCCACTAATTAAAAAAATATAAAATTCAATACTTCAATTAAGATGACTTCTGCAGGAGAAAAAATAAACTTTCTCTAATAGTTATAATTGAAAGGGAAAAAAGCATGGCATCAGAAAACATATGAAGATAGGGAAGTCTTATCAAGGGCTGTGGTTGCTCAGAGCAGTACTGCCTTCCCACACAAAGAACAGATTGTGGTTTAACTCTTTCCACGGCCTAGTTTTATATGCCAGTATAGTAACAGAATTGTTCAAATCTCTGCTGGAAACTACTAATCAGTTTAATTGTTGCCTTTATAGGTCTTTGTCAAGCATCATACTGTAATGAAATTGTTTATGTCCTGAAGTATCTTCCTATATTGTCCCTCTGCTCTTTTTTCCCTTCCCCCTCCCTTTGATTAATTTATTTTTTTTCTATGAAGACAAAGTGATCATAGATAAACTGCTTGTAACTTTTCTGTTGTTTTCTGTTTGATTTGAAGATGGTTAGAGAAGAGAAGTAACTAGATCTAGTGGGTTTTGCGACATTCAGGAAATTTTGAAGTTTGTTTGAAATTCAAAGATTTAAATATGGAATTCTTTGCCTGAAGCTTCTACAATGGCAGTCTGCACTCTATAATTGAGACCATTAGTTATACTTTCATCATTTTTACCTAATGGAGTTAATCAGCCTATTGATTAAACATAATTCATTCCTTGTCTAGCAGCGTAACTAAAATAGTAGTTTGTTAATTGTATTCTTGAATATAATTGCATAAAAAAGGTTCAGTTTTAGTTTGATTGCACTGTGCCACTAAGTATGATGAGCAGTCTGCGTGGCATTTAAAGTTAAATATCCCTACACACAGGAAGAAAGATACCTCCCCTAAGGTCTCCCTTTCAACCCAAAATATAGTAATGTTTGATAAGCAGATTGCAGTGTTTTAAACAGCAGACTTGTTAATGGAAAATAAGTTTTTGGGAAAGGTCTATTTAGATATTAACATGAATGTGTAGGATGGTACTTTAAGCAGGCAAATGAAATTATTTTAATTGCTATAGGATGTGCCTGTAGACAACAACTAAGCATTACCTCCTTAATGCAATCCATATTGCTGCTAGGCAGAAGATAAGAACTTGCAGGTGAAGCCAGACAACAGAAAGGGATATTTTGAAACTGTAAATAAATGGCATGGGTTTCACAAAAGCAGCATTGGACCAGCGGTGGACTCATAATGTCTCTTTGCCACAGCATGTAGAAACACAAAGAATGCAAAGTTTGTGCCAAGTTGCCATTTTTCATTGTACACCTCAGATTGATTTTTAAGGGGTTTAGAATAATTGCCACACTCATATGATCAGTTAGCAAATTAACTGACTCTGTGGGGCTTCAAAATTCACAGTGGAACTGCTGGAAGAACGTAAATGTAATTTTTGTTCTCACCTTCATAAAGTCTTAATTTTACAGAGCTTGGGGGCGGTGGGAGGGAAATGAGAAGAGCTGAAAGTACAGAAGGTTCTGTTCAGGATTTGTATATGATATGTGTCTTTTGCCTGCTTTTCCTTACTGTATACTGGTTTCTCTAGTTACCACCACTGGAATGGTGCTGTTTCAGTGCTGGAATGTTGGACGTTTGA
>NW_024372147.1:9344776-9547375 GCF_014805655.1 Passer montanus
CCCAGTTACACGGCTGAGGTTTTCAAGGTGGACAGGGTGACTGACAATGCCATGCAGACTCCCTTTTCTTCTAAAGGTGAAACCAGATGGTCTTCTGAAGTCCCATTATGAAAAAGCCCTTCCGCCCCAGGCTACTCTAGGAAAGCCATGCTGTTATAATGATTTAATAAAAAGGGTTATAATCTATTTGCTAAAAGTTATCATAAACTGTACAACTCTGTGCAGAAGTGGTTTAGTATTAATGTAGTTTCATTACAAATTGTCAGGAATCAGATTTCAAAAACCAACTTCAATGGTTCTTCTACTCTTGAAAAAGTAATCAGGAAGGAATCATGAAATTATAATACATATTCTCTGAAAAAAAAAGCTGGCAAAAGTCCCACAGTACATGGGCAGTCTAACTGGAAGTCTTGACTTCGGTATCCCTGATGCTGCTGTGATGACTCGCACCGGACAGATGCATGTATACTGAAGTGTCTCACATTGATGCTGCTTGCCTAGCTATCAGCAAGGTTTCGTGGACTCTTGGCCATGCAGCAGCTAAAGCTGAGTAAGAACAGACATAAACTCTTAGTACAACATGGAGATGTTCTACAATTCAAATCCTTCTGCCAGGCACTGAGTGAGATTTGCCAGTCTAAACATATGTTTAAATATGCATTAATTTAAATAACCTTGGTCAACTCATCCTACCAGAGATGATCTGAAAAGATGGAACACTTGGCAAAGCACTGGCACTGTAATTAAGCTGCACTTTTTCCCTAAGGATTTAATCCCTAAGGACTAATCTACAACACCATTTTAACATGAGTCACTGTTATGATCACTGCCCAATCTGCATTATATGCCAAAAATTACAAACTCCTCTACTACATCATGCAAATTGGAGGATGTGGAGAGAACTTGCTAGCAAGATACAGGATTTATCCCTTTTTCAGTGAACTTCAGGAGGACCTGGGGAAACAGTTAATTTCTATTTCTGTATGCCTTCTTTTTGTCTAAGAGCCTCACTTCAGGGATTCACTGAGTAACAGCTCATTAAGAAACAAAGGTTAATCAAACTCACCTGCACAGTAATATTATATTTAAGATTTTATCTTCAGTCAAGTTTTTAAGCAAAAATTACAATTAATCTAATTGAAAACCAGCATCTGATACACAGCTTTGCACTGCTGATGAGACACACTGAAGCCAGTTCTTGGCTTCAGTTAAGACAACTGATGTTATCATACAAAATAGTAAATGTGGCAGCCTGCACCTACAGTATATGTTAAAGAGATATTTCAAGTCACAGTTGTAGACTTTTTACAATCAGTCCTTCAAAGAAACTAATAAATGCAGATCCTTCACACCTGTGGATCTAATAAATCTGAGCAAATACTAAGTTTGTCTGACTCTTTAGAGCTGGTAGAATAGGGTTACAACAGCTCTGTTCTCCAACCTGAACCTTCATTAATGTGCTAGGGATGGTTAAAAAAACCCAACAGCCCAAAACCAATAAAAAAAGCATAAAGAAAACAAGACAAACCAAACCATTGAAAACACCAATAAGGATTGCCATTGTAATGATCACATTTGCCTTAAATCTAGTTTCATTCTGTCAGGGATCAATGTGAATTGCCTTAAAAAAAATAGCTATACTAAAATTGAACTAGGAGAACAAAGCAGAAGAAAACTCAACTAATGAGTTAGCATGAGGAATATTTCTCTATCTTAAACGGTTTTAGCATGCTCAGCTCCTTGAAAATAGGATTATTTATCCTTCAGTCTAAAAACTGCTACACTCAGTATACCTACCCAGATGATCAGACGCACTAACAAAATTTGATTCTTAACAGTGTTCACTGGAAGGAATCTTATTAAAAGTCCCAGCATTGCCATCCACCCCTCACTTCCAAGACACAGCTTATCTTTTCTGCCTTAAATAGTTTTATGTAAAACATGTTTAAATTTTTTGTATGTAATGCAGGCTATACTGTGTTTAAATTTCTAGCTTGCAAATAGGAACTGAAGAGTTGATTTCAGAAACTTTTGAATTAAAAGGGAAAAGAAACCCACCCAATCTCTTTCTTTGAGCGTTAAAGAAAATCTCCCTTTGCGTAACCGCAGAACTTGTGAAGGAGAAATGAGGTTTTACAAGCAGTATCATTTCAGGCTGCAGAATGAGACTCACAGATTATTTACTGCAGTGAAGGTGCATGTGTTGAATGGTGTCCTCAGGAGCATGGTATACTAGAAAATAGGCTGCAGCTATAAAGGTTTATGTTCAACTCCCCAGCGGAGCATTTCACCTAAAATACCATAGGAAGAAAGATTTTAACAGTGACAAATTTCATACTGAATCAAAGGTCAGATAGTAGGAGGTATTCATTCCATCCAAGTTTGACCAGAGCACAGTGTTTTGACTCACGCTGGCAATTACATCTTGCTTGTTCTCTAAGTTATGGCCTTATATAACTCAAAGGTTTTCAGGATCCAATGTAGTCTCCCATCATGGCCTTCATGGGAAAATGGAGGACAAGAAAAGGTAAGTAAACCTGGCCAAGTAGATTCGTATTTCAAGGAATACGAGTAAAAAGAACCATTTTGAACTGCAAAAGAATCTGAGGACCAAGGGAAAGAACTCAAGTCCTTCACCCAGACAGTTGCCACATACACTCCACCTATTTGTGAGGTACTGCAGCTCACAGTCAAACCCAACATTTCAAAGTCAAACATTGTCTTTTTTTATACACCACTAGAAAAAAAGGACCTGAATAACCTTGAGTTTTATATGTTTATATAAAAGTTGAGAGTTTGCACAAGTCTGGAATCAGCAAGTAACAAAAGCATAGGTCTATCCAAAATTCAGTGAGTAAACTGTAGAAGCTGCCATTATTGTACAACTCAAAAAAGGAATGTGAACGCATGACACTTGGTTTTCTAGTTGTTTCCATTTTTTGCATGTTTACTACTGCATCAGCTATAGACTACTTTTCTACCTGTCCAAGACCTCCTATGCCTTGCAGCAAAGCCAAAGAATGCATTAGAAAGAGGTGTGAAATAAGAAAATAGATGGTTTAGCTCCATTTTAGAAATTATATGCAGTAAAAAAGAGGAAAGAAACATAGAAAGGAACCACAATTTTTATCCAATGTTGTTTTTAAATTTATAAAATATGTCCACTAAGAAAACTACAGAGGGGAAAGTGACAGATTAAGAAACTGAAGAAACCCTTAAGGTTGAGGAAAATCCTGAAGATGCCAGAGACTATATAAAAAAAATCCAGGAAGGTAGCTCACTTTCACAATCTGATTACAGAAGACAGCTGAGAGCTAGGAAAAGTATAGACAGGCTACCAATACTTCCCAGTTAATCATTGTACTGGTGGTTTAATGGTCATAAACAAACCAGAAATGGTAAGAGCATTGTAATTTAACTCCTCTTACTCGGCATGAGACATTAGTTCAGATAAGAAGTCAGTCAGTCATTGAAGTGACAAAAACAGGAGAGGGCCTAATACATGTTTGTGCCTACGGCAGGGAGAGAAAAGAGAGAAACTAGATGCAGGGAGGAAGAAGAGGCAAAAGAAAGAGTGTGACATGAAATTTGCAAGTGTGAAGTAAGTGAAGAGACCAGCTTGAAAGGAAAAGGTGATACGGGCAATTCACTCAGGTCCCCCTCCCTTAATAGGCCTAATTGTCTTTACATGAACAATCATGTTCTGTTAAAAACTCTGGCTACCTTATTTGCTTCCTTTGCAGTCTGACATTCCATACAAGCTAAGCTACCTGCAAGTCACTGTATAACCATCATGCAAGCTTAAAATTAAAAAAATAAGCATGAGATAAGCAGACAGTGTCTTACTCAACACTAAAACTGAAATTCCCAGTGATTGTTACCTCAAATCAAAGAATCACAGAATAGTTTCAGTTGGAAGCGACATTAAAGATCTTCTAGTTTCAACCTCCCTGCCACGGCCAGGGGCACCTTCTAAATGACAAGCAATGTCTCTGAAGCAGTGCCCCTGTCCCAGTGCCCCACTATCCTCTGAGTAAACAACCCCTTCCCAATATCCCTGCATCTACCCTCTTCCAGTTCAAGGCGCTCCCCCGCATCCTCTCACTCCATGCTGCTGTCACAAGTCCCTCTCCCCAGCTTTCTTGTTCGGCCCAGTCTAGGTACTGAAAGGTGGCTAAAAGATCTCCACAGAATACACTGAAAATTTGATTTGTGGAGATCTCTTAAATAACATGAAGCCATACAATAGCAGATGTGATTTGTAAATTACACCTCAAGATTAAGATTATCAAAATATCAATTCTTTTCCCCTTTTGCCCAACACACTTAGTATTTAAAAACCCTTAAAAGCCCACACAGCTATGTAACTATATGTAGCACTGCAGAGGGACTTGTGGCATGGCAGTGAACTTGTTCACATAGAATGATATTGATTTATTGGCTGTAAATGGCTGAGTTCCAAGATTGTTGCATAAAGTTATCTCAACACATTGCCAAAAAAAATCCCCATCCCAACCCGATCAAATTTAATCCCATTTTAAAATAAGCTTAGTGACAGGAGCTATGGAAAGAATTGCTACTAAAAAGTGTCTTTTAGGACTTTACATAACACCCACTAATAAAAATGGAAGCTATCAATGCTCACATATCCGAGGTGCACTGCATTGTGAAGATCATATCTGCTAAGTGTTCACTAATCCGTCACTTGTTTGCAAAGAGCTTCCTTTTGGTTTGTTTTAGGAAAAAAAATAAGCCAGTTTTATGGCATCATTTTACAGCAGAATAAATTTATTGAGATGGTGACATACAAAGTAGGACAAGCACCTGCACTAAGATAGTAAACAAGTTAGAGGATCTGAACTACATACAGCATAGTCCTATCACAGATCACTGACAGAAGAAAATATACCATTCAACCAAAGTAGAAATAGTTGTTTTTTCAAGAATTACTCTTCATCATTTGCAGCCTGTTTGAAACTAATTAAGTCTCTGAAGACTAAAGTCCAGCAATCAAGTTCCTGAATTCCAGGCCAAATTTCCAACCTGAAATTATTCTGTGTGTCTTTAGGTGTTAGTCATGAGCAGGAAACAGGTGCAATGCAATTACAACAACGGGATAGCGCATAATTTCTTTTATTGGTACTCCAGCTTTCAGTACTTCTAACGAGCTGACAGGAACAGAAGCCAACTACGAGTCCCTGACGAACTGCCCCGCTGCGAGGAAAAGAGCCGACAAGTGCCTCGCTCTACGCCGCGCCGACGAGCGGCCCCTTGCTCTCCCATCCGGCAGCAGCAGAGCGCTCGCTGCCGCCCGGCCCCACCGGGGAGGGATGGGCGGCAGCTGCTGCTCCGAGGGCAGGCAGCACCTCCTTCCCGCGGTGGGCCGGCCGGCAGGGCCGCCGGGGCTGCCGAGCGGGAGGTGGCGGTGCGGAAGGTCTGCGGCCGGCGCCCGGCTACTCACCATCTCCTGCCTCAGGAGCTGAAGTTTCGTCTCCAGACGGGCCAAGGCGGCAGCGCGGCGGCGGCGCGGCCCGGGGGCCACGGCGGCGGGGCGGGCCGGGAGCTCCTCCCCGCGCAGGGGCCGCGCCAGGCTCTCGGGCACTTTGCGCCCCAGCTTCTGCTCGACGTCGCGGAGGTCAGGCGGGGCGCTGGGCTCCATAGCTCGCCCTGCAGGGACCCGACGAGGCAGCGACGGCGCTACCCGCGGCCGCCCGGCTGCTGCCGGGGCGCGGAGGCGCGGAGAACCGCGGCAGCTCCGGGGACGGCGGATGCGCCGCGCGGGGGACCCGCGGCGGGCATGGGCATCTCCCGGGCGCACCGGCCCTTGGCGCCCGCTCCCCGGCCGCCGGGGAAAGGCAACAGCGGCCGGGCGGGGGCGATGGAGAAGAACGGCCCCGCTTCGTGTGCGAGACCGCGACGCGCCCCAGGAGCTGCGGCCGGCACAGCGCGACCCGAGTCATCCCGCGTCCCGCCCGGCTGCAACTTTAAAGCCGCGGGCAGGTGGAAGAGGCGCGGCGCGGCCCTCCCACCGCCGAGCCCGTGCGCTGAGGCGCCGCACGCCCGCGGCCCCGGCGCGCCCCCGCACGGCGGGGACCGCGCCGCCCGGCCCGCTGGGCTCGGGAACGCCGCGTCCCTCGGGGACAGGCGGGGAGAGGGAGAGGAGAGGCGAAAGGAAAGGCAAAGAGCGAAAAAATCAAAAAGAGAAAAAAACTAAAAAAAAAGAGAAAAACAAGGAGGGAAGGGAAGGGAAGGGAAGGGAAATAAGAAAATAAAAAGCGAAAGAAAGGGAAGGGGTAGAAAAATGAATAAGAAAATAAAAAGGGAAAGAAAGTGAAAAAAAAGAGAAAAAAAGCCATCCCTCTTCACAAGGGCTAGGAGTGTAAGTACAGTGTGAATGGTGTTCCACTCATCCAACAGATTTTGTTGCAGGCAAGTGCGTTGCTCGTAATATTTCTATTTTATTTTTTGTCCCTCGTTTTTAAGAAGCAAAGCTTGCAAGCTGAGTCAGTTGCTCCAACTGATAGCAAGGCACAGCAAGGCTGTGCAGATAGTAGTGCTGGATTGTGTCCTGTTGCTCCTTCTCCCACGATGCTCCTTGTCCCATGACACTGAAAAACATTTCAGGCACTAAAGTATGAATAGCCACATCTGTGGAGCTACAGCTGACACATGTCAGGGGGGTTGAGAAAGCAAGGCCAGCCACTCTAGGTGTCAGGGCCTCTATAACAACTAGAATCACAAAGTGTGGTGTGGTGAATATGGGAGAAAAAATATTTTTACAGCAAACCAAATGCTTTTGGTGAAATAATTTAATTTGTGCTTTAAAAATCTAAGATTTATTGTCAGGGACCTTTGCAAGGGTTTAGTGTAGTCAAGTAAAAAAAAAAATCTGCAGATGTATCTGATATCTTAAAGATGCATTGATTTTAGACCAGGACCCTTATTTTATCACTATGACCATCTGGAAATACTTTGTGAGACACATATGAAAAGACACAAAAAATGAAAATTTATTTAATGTTTGTCATATATGTCATATATGTTTGGTTCATATGACAAAAACACCATTAATATTCCTCTCAGAAAATAAAGCCAAACCCAGCTGCTTACAAATATGGATCTTCCTTCTTACTGCCACCACCCCCAAATATTTCCTGAATTTCTATTTTGATGTATTGATATTTACAGACTAGCTTCTATATAATCTCATGTTAATACTGATTTATGTCATTCTGTAAATTAGTTGGGATCACACTGAAATTCCTCTCTGAGCTATGAACACTTTGTTAAGTAAAATTTTAAGTTTTCATGATGGTTGTTACAACATTTAACTGTACAACTCCTTTGTTCTACAAGAAGCATCCTATAAAAAAGTCATGATTCAACTGTATTTAGACTTTCTGTTTGAAGAAACCTAAGAAAAATTCTGAAATACTATTTTTTCTTTAAATATTTCAGATGACCTGAATGATCAAGCTTTTAAAAATTAAAATGGAAGAGAAATAATATAAAGAATTTATGCTAGTTTGAGAAAAGGTTTTCAGTGATAAAAATTTCCACAAATCCTATGGAAAATAATCTAAAAATAATGAAAATAAGTTCTTTTTAATAAGGACTTACAAACAACATTCATAAAGTATCCTATGTAATATACTCTATGCATTCATGAATGTATGCTTTCCCATCTTATGGCCTGATTCTTACCTCCCACTGGCCTTGCATTAGTATAGCAGCTAGCAAGTCACTAAGTATGCTTTTGAATTACAGGGATTAAAAGATATGCCTCTGTTGCAGTCACCTTGTTAAATCTTCAAGGTTACCAATTTTGCTAAACTAGTAAGTGTTTCAAGCAAACAGGTTCCTCTTTAAGTAAACAAAACCAGCAAACAGTATGTAAATTCCATTTTTTTTCCCATGGGAGAGATCTTCTGTCTTCGTTTTAGAATAATGAAGTGTCCTAACTTATAAGGGGTCCATAAAGATCATCTAATCCAATGCCCTGCTATTTGCAGAACTACCTAAACCTAAACCCTATGATTAAAAGCATCATCTAGGCACTCCTTGGACTCTGACAGGTTTGGTGCTGTGACCAGTTCCTTGCGAAACTTTTGCCACGGACCATCCACTTTCTTGCTAAAGAACACTTTCCTAATGTTCAGTATGAATTTCCCCTGATGAGTCTTCATTCCATTTCATCATGTCCCGTTACTGGTCACCAAAGTAACAGAGTAACCTCCTCCACTGCCCACTGTGAGGAAGCTGTAGTCTCTGATAAGGACAACCCTCAACCTTCCCTTTTCCATAGTGATCTCAGCTGCTCTTAAATGCCTTATCCTCGAGGTCTTTCAGCACCTTGATCACCCTCCTCTGGACACACTCTAATAGTTTGATAGCCTTGTACCTAGGCACCCACAGCTGCACACAGGTCTTGAGATGGGCTGCACCAGTGCACTGTAGAGCAGAATAATTGCCTTCCTTGACCAAGCGATGGTGCTGTGCTTGATGCACCCCAGGACACATCTGTCTCTTTTGACTGCCAGGGCATATTGTTGACTTATATCCAGCTTGTCATTGGATAGATGTCTTTCTTTGGTGCTTCTCTTCAGTCTCTCATCCACCAATTACGTATAACCAGGATTTCTTTTTCCCAGGTTGAGAATCTGACACTTGTTAAATTTCATGCAGTTGGTGATTGCCGTCTCTAATTTATCCACATCTTTCTGTAAATTCTCTCTGTCCTTGAAGGATTTAGCAGTTCCTCCTACTTTAGTATAACTGGCAAACTTCCTTAATATACATTTAGTTCCCACATCCAGATAATTTATAAAAACACTAAAGTGCACTGGCCTAAAATGGAGCCCTGGGGAGCCCCACTGGTGATTGGCTGCCAGCCTGATATGACCCCATTTACTATAATTCTTTGAGTCAACCAATTGCTCACCCAGTGTATAATGAACTCGAGTAGCTGTGTGCTGGACATTTCGTCCAGAAGGATGCTGTGAGAGACAGTATCAAAAGCTTTGTTAACATCAAAGAACCCACATTACTGCCTTACTTTGGACAACTAGATGGGTGACTTTTTCATAAAAGGAAATTAATTTAGTGAAGCAGGACTTTCCCCTCATAAACCAGTGCTGGTTATGACGAATGATTATATTGTGTCTCAGGTATTTTTCACTAACTCTCAGAATAAATTTATTCATAATTTTGCCAGTCACTAAAGTGAGACTTACAAGCCTGTAATTACCAGAACCTTCCTTCCTACACTTGAAAATAAGAACATTTGCTATGCTTCCAGTTAACTGGGACCTCTCCAGACTCCAAACACTGTTGTAAAAGTAATGGGGAGACTTTCTGCCGTACCATTAGCCAGGTTTTTCAGTACAATGGGGTAGGTCCCATTAGACCACATAAATTTATATGCATCCAGCTGGAGCAGCAAGTCTCAAGCTCAGAGTTAGCTGGGAGTTTATAATTTCCATAATCACAGCCTTCCAAAAGAGAGTTTAGGACTCACTGTTGTTAAAGATACAGGAAAAAAGGCAATAAACACCTCTGCTTTGTCTGCAGCCTGGTTTTGAGGTGACTGACCTAACCAAGTAATGGACCAATATTATCTCTGGTTCTTCTTTTCAAGTTAACATATTTAAAAAGAAGGCCTTTTGTTTTGCTTCAAAAAGTGTTGCTCAGTTTGGACTTTAGCTGGGCTTTGGTCACATGAATTTACTCCCTATGAGTAGTATCTCTGTAGTCTTCCTCCATTTCTCTGTATTCTTCAGCCCTGTGCTGTCCACTCTTTGAGTGAGATTTAGAGCTTTTTGAATATCTTACTTTGAATCTCTAAGTAAGGTAATTTAGATTAGTGTTTGCTAGCTTGTTTTTTTTCTTTCTTTCTATTTGTTTTAAGTTCAGATAGAGATATTCACTAATTTTAATGCCTTGTTAGATACTCCTATCAATCATTGAATTCCTTCTGTAGCCAGAAGTCTTGGTATTTCAGTTCAGCAAAATATGAATGCTTGTATGTATAAGAGACCATACTGTTCAGTCTCTTCTTAAATAGGCTTTCTATTTTCACATGATATCATCTGTGTCTCCCACAGGTTTTAAAACCAAAGGAATAAAAGCTTCCTCATGTTATTCTACTGAGCACAGCCTTAGACTTGCCTTAGGTCAAACCATGATTTTACATATGAAATTGGAGAGTGGATGTTATGTTAAAAGTTTTGAAAGTAAACTGAAATGATTTCACTGTTTTTTGGGGTTTTTTTTGACGCCTTCAACATATGAGGTCTGGAACACAGTGCTGTCTTTGTCTAGGAAAGTGAAAATACTGTTAAAACATCCTATAGTGCCATCATGCAGCACACCTGCATTTCCAAAGATCACATTGTCAACTTGATTTTATGAGCTTCAGATATGTAGTCTAATCAGGCAACTACTTTCAAGCCTGTAAGTTGAGTGCTTTATTTTAATGGTAGTTCTCCATAAGATTTATTTCTTTAATGATTGCTTAAGCTAATCACATGAGAAATCAGAGGACAAAAGTCATGAAGCAGGACAACATTGGGCAGCTTGAGAAGGAAGGGGCTTAGAGGCTTGTTTTCAGTTTATTGCTTTTTTTTGCTTTCCATAAAAGATGGTGCTTATTGAAGAGTGCTAGACTTCAAAATGAAAAAAAACCCAACGAAACAAATGCAAATCTATTTAAAGTGATGTTATATTTAAGGGATGAGACAGAGCAGCTCAAATTATTTATAGGATTTATTTTAATAATAATGTATCTCTTTATAATACATTTTTTGTATTGAATATAGTCCTTAAAATGTCTTAAAGGACCAAAAGTGTTGTAATAGGATTCTGAAATGTTTGAATTTTCCCAAAATACAGGTGCAAAACTATATAAGCACCTATAGTCAGGCCTTCTCTCAGCTAGAATTAAACCAAGATGAATTTGGCTCAGTGATGTGGGAAATACTGACCCAGTCCAGAGACTACTCAAGGTTTTCAGTGGACTGATTGGACAATCAGACAGATCTCAGCTTTTGGCCAACACAAAATGCTCCACCACACTGAGCTGAATGCTCAGATAGTGTAATTTCTGGCTCCCCTTTATAAAAGTAATGCTGGAAAAATATGTCAAAAGGCAGACAGCAGGTGCCTTAGGCCTATAGAAGTTTTCTGTTTCCTTAATCTGTCAGGCAGCTTTCAATAGTACAGCAAGAAATTGGTTGATATTTTACCTGGAGTTATGTGAATACACTGTGAATATTTAAGGATTTTAAAAGAAAATAATTTTGTGCAGGACAGCCAGTTTTTTGGGAGTTATTTCTCATATTATGGTAATGTACTACTCATAATACCTGTGGAGTTTGGGCTACAGAAATGGGACCTTTGACTTGTCTTCAAAGGCTGTAGGAGCATTAAGAGAGTTCCAAGTACATGACAGCATAGGGTGTGGTAGACAGGAGTCCTGCCTTTCCTGCTTTCAGCCAGTTACCTCACATTGGCAATAGTCTTTGTCAGATGCTTCTAGGAAGCAATCATTATTTGTTTATTCAAACCAACACCCAGAGGAGGGTGAGGTGCTTTGAGAGGGATGTTCATTGGTCATGCTTCAATGTCACATTGCTTGACTCCTAGTTGGGGAGAGTAAAGCTGATCTTCCTAATTAGTTCCCTTAGGAGGAATGAAGATACTCTAGAACTAAAGCAAGTGAGTATGGCCAGGATGATTAAAAGGAGGTATTGATAATCGTCATCAAGATGACTATTCCTCAAATCCACTAAAAAAATGAAGCCTGGTGCATGTTTGTAGAATTGGAGAAATTGGGGTCATAATAACCAAAGTCAGAACTTTCAGCTGGGGCATTGTGTAGGGAATTCACCCCAAAGCAGGCTTTCTCCAAATTTAAGGCTATATACAGCTGTAAGAAAAAGAACTGTGAAAGTCTGAAATAACTGTCAAAGGTACCTTGCACTGACAGACTGTTACCACCCCAGCAGCCTCAGGAGGAATACCACTGCTATGCATTGTCCTGTGTCCAAAATGTGATGAGCAGTGGAACATGAACATGGAACATGGAACATGGAACATCGTGGTGAGAAAGTAGCAGGGCATTTTTACTTCTGTCGGTTTTGACACACTCTCTCAGTGACATCTAAAAGCTATTAATGCCATTCTGGAACTCCTTGCCGTGATGTGGGAGACAAGAGCAGAAAAAGGAATGCAGGAAAAACATTCAGAAACACTGATTATTATTTTTTTTGGTTTTGTTTAAAGGGAGGAGATGAGACTGCTGCATTTGCTGTTTCACAAACTTGTACAAGAAACCACATTAATCAGTACCAAAGACATTTTCAGTTTTTCAATGTGTTCAGAGCAACTGCTTATTCACTGACTCTAGAAGCATTAAACACTGCATACAGAAGACACAGAAGCATATCTAAAGCATTATTATTCTTTCTCTGTTGCTTTACCTATGTACAGACATTATTTCCTTGGCCATAACTGACCCTGGGAAGAGACTGTAAATACCACTTATACAATCCAGATTTTACTTTAAAAATACATGAAACAATGTACTGCACCTACAGGTCAAGTTTAGTGTAAGGACCTTAAAGGCTGTGGTACACATTCATCTCAGAGTTACAGTGGTATTGATTTTTTATAAGGTTGTAAGCAACACTGGAGACTGTGTGTAGAATTCTATTCAACAGCCAAGAGCATGCAGCCACCTCAACAACATCCAAGTTCAGTGGTTTAATATTTTTTCCCAATTGTGAACTTCATGATATTTTCCTGCAGAAAGATCGTCATTGCAAAACAGTTTGAAATCTACTGACAGTAGCTTTTACAGACAAGTTGGTAAAGGAAGCCTAAGAAACAAACCACACATCTCCCAAGGATTTCAAGCCACTGACTGAAAAACTGTTTCATTGAGCTGTAATCCCAATGTACCAACAGAACATTGTCCTTTAGCTATTGTGAAATTAATAACGTGTGTCATTTTTTAGACAACATGAGCAAGAGAATTTTACTCAATGCAACAATCTAAACTTAAAAGTTTTTCCTCTTGGGTCAAAAAATTTTCACCCATCCAATGTTTTTGTGCCAAAACCCTCCCACCAGGCCCAAACATTGGGCTATATCACATTTACATAAAAAACCCCCAAAATAAACTTCTAGAATCAGTCAGATCTGACACATTAGGAAGAAGAATAAAAAACTACTGCTTATCCTTTGCAGTTCTGACACATTACAGGAAGAAATGTGAGAGTTGCCTAGTCATATTTATAAATCCTTTGACTGTCTGCCCTTCTAATATCACAGATACATCATAACATAAAGCTTTAATATGGGGATGAGTTTTGCTATGAAATGAAATGTAATGTTATTTTATTATGACATCACTTCTAAAGGTCACCACTTTTCTGGAGCCATTTTCATGTTTACTGCTGACAGAGGTGGACCTACACGCAAGCACTGGTAGTTTTATTCTGTTAAAAGTCTCAGCCTGAGTGACAAAATAGCATCCAGAGTGGAAAGATTAAGTGAAAGATATTTTACATATTAATTAGAGAAAATTTGTGGGACGATTTTTAGTCTGTTATATATTGACGTAGAAATGTTAAGTAAGGACAATTTCTTGCCCTGAAGAGGGGAAGAAACCTTGGGGGAAAAAAGGTGTGTCAACATAACACAGTCAATACTTAATTAGTGTTCAGAAGACCATAGTTCTCTTTCCTCTTTCTGAGGCTCCCAGAAAAATCACTTCAAGCTGTTATATATCATGTTCCTATCCATAGAGTGAATGTAACTTGGTCTCTCAGTTATAAACTTTTAAACCTTATTTTGCTTCTCTAGATGTAGAAGTATGAAGTATTTTGTTATTATCAGAAGTTTTCACTACTTCAGTTTCTGGTACGTTGCTTCCAAAATATAATATGTTTACCTCTAGAGGGAAGGATTTTCTTTGTGACTGAAAGCACATTGCCTTTATGACCCAAAACACCAGGGTCTTTCTTCTCAATGTTCATTTATCCTCATGATAGCATCAAAAGTATGCCACCAAAGTACCAAAAATATTCTTCAATGCAGCAGCAGTTTGTATTTAGATTTTATGAGTACAACTTTCAGTCCTTCTAGCAAGATAAACTCAAATAGTAAAATAAGCATGTTTCTCTAAAATTTCTTTAGCAACTTGTAAAGAAAAGGAACAGGTGAATTGGTTGACAGTATAAGAGGGTGGTCTCAGAAACTACACACTGTTGCATTCACAAAACAGAAATTATTTTGGAAAACTTGTCCTGAGCACACAGGAACATGCTAAACTTACACCTTATATGTCATTTTCCAATTCTTTTTCCCCTTCTGTGTCAGCAGCACTACCTACTCAAATGCAACTTTACTCAGTTGAGTCTTGGCCATGATCAGTGCTGTGTCCTGGCTAAGTTGAGTGAATGGGTCATGGTTGGGTGAAATTGCTGTAGCAGTTTTTATTGTCTCAGGAATGCAATGAATCTTTGTGGGGGCCAAGGACAGAGATTTCTAGACAGTCTGCTTTTTTACTGTTTTCTGTTACATGCTTTAAACTTCCTGTCACTTGCCAAAGTACATCTTTGCCTGTTGAATCTTCAGCTTTGCCTGGTAGAGCCTGAGGATGCTGATCAGTGGCACAGCCCTATCTTGCTTTCTCAGTAAGGTCTCTGCCAACATTGGTGAATTCTTCATGGGTAGCACTGGTGGGGGAAAGCAGCTATTCTATAATGATTTTATAATTTTGTTTGAAAAGATTCCTTGCAACTGGTTCAACCATTGAGCATCTTTCTGTCTCTGCTACGAGTTGTTGGATTTGATGATCCTGGAGGTCTTTTCCAGCCCAAACAATTCCATGATTCTACAATTTTGTACTGTGAAAAACAGTTCCTTTGGTTGAACTTTGCTTTTTAAATTACTAGGTATCTAAGTGATCATGGTTGTTAGAGCAACTTCATTTCTTCCTACTATGTATATAAGCAGGATTTCTCTGTAAAAAGACTTGGGAAGGTAAGTAATGGGATAAATATATTTTTGCAAATTAATCCTTCAATTTTTTCTTACCATTTCCAAGACTAACACACATGACAAAATGCTAAATTCTTGTAGCATATGATGAAAACATTCTTAAGCACATGGTTCATAACACTGGAACTCAGTGGCTTTAAACCTTGGTTCAGGTCTTTGGAGAAAATGTGTATTTTCTGCTATAACAACTGCAATTAAAGGGCAAACACAAGGCAGCAGGAGTATTCAGTTAAGATTTAGGCCTGCTACCTCTTTCCTTTTTGGCAAAATTATCTTGTCCTGCTAACAGTATCCACTCCAATAGCAGACCCACAAATTAGGTACTCAGAAGTTTGAAAGTGTTGCAAGTAAGAGTTCAACTCTTTGAAGCACAGCTCAAACTGTCTTACTTTGTATTTTCAGTATTGCATTTAATTATGTGATCACAGGCTTTAATTTCAACCACATCTTGCTCTTACACAGTCAGCTGCTTTCTTTGTTACATTCAATTACCGCCTGACTCAACATAATTTCTCTCACCCATGTCTTTCAGTTCCTCCCTTTTTTCAGTTTTGTTGTTTTAGACTTACTTTTCTTTCTCTGCTAGTCCTGAGCTTATGAATAACTGTCTAATTTACATGCTGTCACTGAAGTGGCAGCTGAAGTCTAATGATGTCAGACTATAAAATGGTTTGGTTTGGAAAAGACCTTAAAGAATACCTAGTTCGCTCCTCCTACCTTGGGGAGGGACACCTTCCACTGAATAAGTTCCACTGAATAGGTTGCCAAAAAATTGTAAGAAATAATTTCTTCTCTTTCTCCTCTTTCATTTACGGTTCAGTCAGGTGTTAATTTCCCGATTATAACTCCAAGCCATTAAGAACATCATGTAAGACCAAGAAGCCATTTCTTTTCCATCTCTCTTTGCTTGAACCTAAATCCTTTCTAGTTCATTCTCTACCTGCTGAATTCTTCAGAATCTCCTTTACTTTTTATTGCATAACACCTTTCCCACCCCTCTTCTGTTTGCCTGTTTCTCTTCCACTCAGACTCTTCCAGTCTTTTTAATCTACAACTGACTTCTAGGGTTTTGCTTTGTGTTTTATTTGGTGTGTGTTTTTTGAAGGGAGGTAGGGATGACTGGAGGGGTACTTTCTTATTATCTGGGGTTTTTTTTGTTTTGTTTTGTTTTGTTTGTTTTTATCGGAGGGCTCAGTAAAAGTAAACAAGAATAGTTTTCTGCCAAAACACCTAATATAGCATTAGGCTCTAGCAGAGGTCAGTTAGGTCCAGTTTACTCAGTAAGCTATAGATTCCACACCCTACCCTTGAGCATTTAAAATGGAAGCATCTTTTCATATTGAAATGAAATTAAATCTGTTGGTTTGTAATATAACAGCAATTAAATAAAGTCAAATAATAGAAATTAAGAGGAAAGCCTGTGAAGTGACAGCATTAGTGTGAGGGAGATTGGTTATTGCTACAGCAATAACACATACAATTGTGCTAATCTAACCAATAAACAAAGAGTAGTGTAAGATTCTCTTTATTAGATTAATTCATAAGGAACATATGACTTGTAAAGCAATTCAAATTTATTTTTGTTCAGCCTAGATGGCCAGTTTAAACTTTCTGGCTTTGTAAGCCAATTGTAGTGCGTTACTACAATATCTGGAGCCATGAAGACAGGATCCTGAAATTTTTCCGTGTTATGAAACTGAGTGAAGTGAAGGTGTCCATTTTAATTTTCAGCAAAATGTCAGGGAACAAACTGCTCATTCCTATTTTTGTTGTTCCAGCAGTACAGATGTAAGGTATTCTACACATCTGTCATGCTAAGGCATGAAAGACAGGATTGTTCTTAATTGTATATTTATCATCAGCATTCTGCATATTTCTAGACTTCAATTAAAAAAAAAATTAAAATCAGGTTAGCTATATTCCTAACAGCAGAAGCTGGTCACGTATGCAAGAAAAGAAAAAGAGTCACACCCATGAAGGGCAAAACTACATCACCAGAACTCAGCACAGTTCCAACAGGAGCTAAGGTGTATTGTTCTCAGGATCCATTAACTCAGTCTCTGGAGAAGATGCTTTCCAGTTCTTTGTGTATGAATGAACTATTTAGACCCATGCACTAAAACTCCTAGCACAGTTAAGATACTGTGTAGCTTGACACAGACACCCATTAAGCCTGATTAAATTAAGGTTGCTTCCCATGACACATAGTTCCATGTAAAAACTTGTGCACACCATAAATTAGGTATTGTGGGGACAATACCTAATTTATTTTTCTTCTCGTCAGTTCTCCCTACTACCCCAGGAAGATGCTGATCATTTGTGCACTACTGCCTTCTGCCACTTAACCCTTCCTCTGGAGGAGGGCCTCCATGCAGTTCAGCTCAACAGATCTCTGAGCTTATTGTGGATCTTCCATTCTCACAACATTTGGTTGCTCTTGCGAGGCCATGGCTCCCAGATAATAGCTGAAAACTTTGAGAGTCAGTTCTGTTCATGTTTAACTTTACTAGAAAGAATTTCAATTTTCTTGAACATTGTAAAGAAACAGATTTATAGGTCCAGTTTCCAGCACAAGTGTTCCTGTGTCCAACCACTGTGCGAGGGTTGAGGGATAGGTGGTGGAAGGAAGACTTAAAAGGGTGAAAATCTTTTGACATCACAAGAAATTTCTACAGTTTCTAAAGGTGTACTTACTTTCCAGTCTCAAAAAAATTCTGTTGAATGTAAGTTGTTTTTAATTCAAGTATAATGGACCTTCATTTTTGTGTTAAAATTGTAAGTGAATGAGGCTGTTTAATTTTTGAGACAAGATATTGTATTCTTTTATTTGTTAATTCCTCTGAATTTTAGTCTTTTATAAATCCACTTTTTGAATTCATAGACTCCTAGAATGTTTAGGATTCAAAGTGACCTGGAAGAACCTCTAGTTCCAACTCCCCTGCCACAGGCAGGGACACTTTAGAACAGGCTGCTCAATGCCCCATCCCATCTGGCCTTAAAGTAGATTTCTTTCAGTATGTAAGCTAAATAATTGCTTGGATGTACAGATTTCATACTGTGTATTAACTGCTACTAATGGTGTATTGGCTTGCCGCTAAGGCAAAACTTATTTTTCAAGACAATAGCAGAAGGGTTCTGTCTTCTGAGCAGCAGTCCTTTTGTTTGTAGCTTATTAATAGCTCTTCAGCCAGTTATGAGTATTGCAAGTAGTGTCTCCAAGGGAAATGACAGTAACTCAGACCCAGATCTGACATGAATCTTCTGGGCTCTCCTAGAAAGATACAACACTCATTATTCGAAGCACAGAGCTTCTCATTGTCCCCAGGCAGACAGTGGAAAAGCACGGGAGGTCAGGAAGTGAATGCAAAGCAGGACATGATTGCTGTCCTACTTTTTATCTCGCTGTTGAAAGATTCACTTTTTACATCTTAAAGGTGTTGCTCATGCAACCTCTCCCCTCTTTTTTTCATTGGCACACCACTTGATGCCATCTAGTCTTTACTTTTTAGGTAGAGGGAGCAGATGTTTATTCATTACAATAGCATCTGTTCAGTCAGGCTCAGGACCTGTCACAAACACAGTAAGGTCTGTGTTTGGCCTTGCACTGATTAAAAAATCTGTAGTGTCACAAGATAAATGTCAATGAAAGTGGCACTGAAGGCTGATCTTATTTATTATGGGAAGTGAACAGTATTATCAAAGCTGTCAGCTGTAGAAGAGTCATTTATTACAGACAACCTTGATATCATTGAAAGGAATAATATGAAGAGAACACAGTAAATTATTGCCAGGAATGACTCTTCACCCTCCCCAAGACAATTATTTTAAGTGCTATAAGGAGAGGAAATAGCTCATTATTTTAAGTGTCTTGAATTGCTTTCCATCCCTCCCCATTCTGCCAGGAAAATATTTAACATGGAATAAATACAGTGACATCAATTGTCTGTCTGTTGCGAACATTTAACAATAACTTCACTAACATTTATGGGTAGGTAGCAAGGTGTAAAAAACACTAAAATTCCTAGGCTGATTTATTTCCTTCCTAGATTGGTAAAGCACACCAAAACTCTAGCCTATTCCCAACTTGGTTGCATACAATTTTCATCTGAATACTTTCAGTTTTCCATCATGAAGTATAAACAAACTAATGACAGTCACCAGTGTCCATTAAGGTCAAGCAAAATATCATTCTCTGTCAGTGGTGCTCTTTGGTTTTACAGGAAGTGAGGATTTATTCCAAATATAAGTAAGTATGCAGCACACCTCCAACATCATCAGCTTCATCCCTCCCAGTGGCTCTGCTCCATCCAGCCAGCAAGTTCAAGCAGGATAGTCTGTGGATCTGTTCAAGTAACCCCGTAACTTCCAGTAACCAATTTTGCAAGGTTCATCTGAACCTTGGTCCTTAACTGACCCCTAGTCCCAATGGTCAGCCCAAAACTAGTCTCAGCCATTCTGTCTGCCATCTAGTATATGGGTCTAGCAGTGTTATTTGCTCTGAAGCCAAAGAAACAAAACGTAAATTTAACATATGGGATGTTTTCAGCTGGTAAGCCTGATTCTGACTGCCGAAACAGCAGATCAGGCCTTGATGGTTTGAAACCTAATCTCATGGTAGACCATGCCATTAGCTTAGCCATAGGCTCTTATAATTTGATTCATTTATTTGATTTAATATTTTCCCTTTGGACAGTCAGTCTTAATCCATATTAGCAAATCAGGTCCTCACATATTCTATACCCTAGCACATTGCTCTCTACAAAGCACACATGTAGTCTTGAAAACTTTTCTCTTCAGAAAACTAATTCGTGCTGTCTTCCCTACTGAAACAAGTATTAATCCCAATGCTATCAATAAGTTAACCAATTGATTTTCTATAGAATGAGGTAAAACATGGATGAAGACTTCCAAACCAGTTATAATATTGTGCACAAGTGCTGAAGTTTGCATTAAGCCCCATTTCAGGGGTCCCCTACCAGTGTCCACCCCCATACCTCTGAGCTGATTATTGAAGGATCTCCTAACACCAGCCTTTCATATAGCTGATCTCCTTAACATCTTAACATTTGTTTCTCTGATAACCTGTATCTAGGAAGGTGGTGTCTGAGAGCACTAATTTTATATGGAGGGACACCATGTTTAGTCATAGATGAAGAATGTGTCAGCCCAAATTCTACTTAGGAATTTAAATTATTTTTTTCCTTTGTATGTAAGCTACCCTCTGTACTTCCTGAAAAGAGGTCCAGGCATATGGTTGATGCCAATAAATGCCCTGGAGCAGGGAAATGTGAAGGTTATACAGGCTGGCTTTATGTGTGGTTTAGACACAAGGAAAGTGTTTTGTCTTAAACAAAAATAGCATATTCCTTATACAATAATAAGTCAATTTAAAAAAACTAAATCTTTAGGGAAGTATCTATTCACTTAATACTTGGTGATGTCAAGCAAATAGTCAAGAAAGCATTTGGCTTTTGAGGCACCAAAGTGTTACTCTGAAATTCTGTTTTATTTTTAAAAACAGTCTTTGATCTATAGACCTTTCTCACTGAATTAGGTGCAAATCCAGAACAAAATGTGGTACCTCACTGACTAGTTTTATGGTGTCACAGATGTCTTACCAGATCCTGGCTCCTAGGGAGGGAGCTAAGCTGCAGTCATGATCTACAGCGGTATCTTGGTCTCGCTCCCCCAGGTGCTGGAGGAGCCGTGTCTACACATGCCGTCTGTCACACACTCATCTCTCGGGGATGTCAACAGTGCATCCCACAGGTTGCTCCAAGTGAAATTCCAGTGTCACCAACATCTGCTTGTAGATGACAAAATTTTCCTTTTTCTCTTCAGACTCTGCATATCTGGAACATCAACACAGCGTTATTTGAGAATTACTGGGCTCCATTTTCTCCTCCATCTGGAAAAGCAGCACGCAGTGATTGAGAAACCAGAAACTCTGCCCAGAAGTACCTGAGCACAGGGGCTGAAGTTGATCTGCTTGTTAATGGCTGTACAAAAGGATTCAGAGGGCTTGGAGAGTTCTAGGCTGTGTCCCTGAAAACAGTCTTAGACAAAATAGCTGTGCAGGCTGCTACATCCAGCTCCTGGGGGAGGACCCCTGAACATCCAGCGCTGTGCTACCTGTCTGCCTTCTCCTGGGGTTGTAGGAGAGGCTATTGCCAGCAAAAAGGGTGATAAGAAGAGGCTGTTTTTTAGTTTGGATTTGTGTCTTTTGAGAAATTTAATGGATAGCAAAGAATATTATTTATTGCATAAGACACATGGATGTGAAACACTAAACAGGATTATTTGCTATCCTGAAAAGAAGGCTGTGCTAGAATGATATTGCAAGAGCTACTTCAACATGGACCAAGAAAGGTCCATGCAAGAGGGAAAAAAAAGCTATAGCTGTTCAAATACAGGCAAGTATTTCCACAACAGAGTACTCATTCATCCTGTTTTAAACATAATAAAAAATCTTGATTAAAACAAACCGTTTTAATCCGTACCCTTTTTGGCTTCCCATCCCTCAAGCTTTCTTAATAGTCTTTTCTTTTTTTAGCTTTTTCCTTTCTTTTTCTTTTTATTTTTGTTCTTTTTGGTTTGGTTTTTTTGTTTTGGTTTGGTTTTTTGGTGTTTTTTTTTTGTTTCTTTGTTTTTGTTTTGTTTTTGGTTTGGTGGGGTTGTTGTTTTTTTGGTATATTTTTTCATTGGTTGGCAAAAGATTTAATGTTGTACTTTGAATGGAAATTTTTAAGTCAAAACTTTGGATGAAAATATTTTTTTCTGAAGACAAAGTTTCCTCTCAAATAGGTGAAGCCCATCTACATTCAGAGGGTCTGCTTTCAGTAAGGTGGGATGCCAGCTATCCCAAGTCCTTTGAAGATATAGATTGTGAACAGACATCGTGTACAAAGATAAATTTCTGCCCGAAGGAAATTTACTCCCAGAAGTAATTACTGTCTTCCTCTCCCCCTGTTTAGGGAGTCCTCCTTACCTGTCCATCTCTCCATTACTGACATGACCAGAAACTTTGCATGCAATTCCAACGTGCAGGCTGGGGACAGGTTTGAAATGCAAACCCCTGCTGTTCCTGTTGCCTGACCCACTAGCCTCAGTGCTGCTGAGCTGCACCTGGATAAAGGCTGAGAGATGAGGCAGAACAAGAGGGATCTTTTCAGTAAAAGCAGTAAAGCTTTAAAAAAACCCTCAAAAAACAGTAAAAGCAGGTGAACCACTGGTCACCAGTCAGGCCTAGGAAGTCCCTGTAGACTTACATGTCTCAAGCAAATGTCAAAGCTAAGGCTTCTTCTCCATGGGATGTAAAATTATACAATCATAGAAAATACAACCCCTGAGGATGATACAGGACATTACCCTAAGATGTTAAGATTCACAGAATTCATTCCAGATATCCACTATTGGTTGATTGCCAAGAACAATGTTTGAACTCTTCTTTCCATGTCATTATCCTTCATTGTCTGTCATTTTGCCTTATCTTCAGTAGCTAAGAAAATAGTCTTATTTTTCCTGTCACTTCACTAACACCTGTAGGATAAGAGACATGATTAACATTTTTGACTATTTTCCTCTGTCAAAAATAGTTTTGGGGTAATTTTGAACAGAATATGCATTTTCTGTGTGTGGGAACTGAAGTATGAAGTACTCTTTTCTCTGACCCCAAATCCCCACTACTAGAAAAGGTAACGAAAATTCACCTTATTTTAGACAACACATATGCTTTGTGGTCATATTAAATGAAATTTCTTATTAGTTATTAGCAAGGGTGATATTTTCCCCATGTAAATTAAAAAGTAATTTTGATTATAGGCATAATTGGTCAATCGGTCAGTACTATTTAATTTTATTTTGTTATTTGTATTTAACTGTGCTGCTCATACTGAGAAGTAGTCCTATATATTGATTTGTATAAGGTGTTACAATAACACAAAATTCCACTTGGAGGCCTTGGATGCCATGTTATGGTTTGGAGGGTTTTCTGGTTTAGAGTTTTTGGGGCTTTTTTTGTAGTATATTATCTGTTCTAGAGAGAAATATTGTCTTCCTGCAAACTACAAGCTTAATGCCCTGAGTCCATTTCAGCTACAACAGAACTTTCAGTTTCGATACAAACACTTTATCAATCTTCTCTCTTCTCCCTCGAGGTTTTTTTATTTTGAGAAATTTTCTTCAACATAAGGCCTTTTATCTGTACCAGTAGTTTTCTCTGAAACTTTCTGAACTGAAGCAAAATAAAACTTAACATCAGTGGTAAACAGACAGGTTGAATGGTCAGCTTAAAAATTCTCTTAGGCAGTCATCCTATCCCCAGGTCAGCCTCAAATTAAGGTTGGTAGATTCTGCAGCATTGCTTATGTCTTTCTTTGCAGATTTTTTAGCTTCAAGCAAGAACCATGGGTCCCTCTTGTAGTGAACCAGGGGCAGGGACTTAGCAAGATACCAGTCTTATTTCTTGAAGAGCTGTTATGAATTATAAAATCTAAATCCATTCTTGGCTGATCGCCAAAGGTCTTGAAGTCATTTTCTATGTGCATGAAAACTTAACATACTGTAAAATTACTGTTTAGATCCTGTCCTTTGCCCCCAGCAGCTGAGGGGTGAAGAGGGAACAGAAATGCACATAATTGGAATTGGAAATGCCTTACCTAAGCATACTCTGGGTATTAAGGGTGGGTTTGGGAGGATGACACAAAACAATGCACAATATGTTCTATATTTAATAATCTACACAGAAATCAACCCAAGGTTTATTTTTGTTGAAATTGTGCTCATTTAATTCTCTCCAGTGAGCACCAAGAAGCAAATATTATTATGTGATTTCTCCTTCACTTTACCTGGACAAAGCATTTACTACAGCCAGTATTTTCATTCTGAACTGGAGGTTAAATGAGATATTGAGTTAAAATTTAGTTTCTATAGAGGAGATCCATACATTTTGTTCCAAATTAACATTTTGAATCTAAACATCTCAGTTTTACTCAGGCTCCATTGCTATATTATTCTTTTGATAGTCAAATATTTAGCTGGTAGGCATGTTTTGAACACTAAAAGTATTAAAGTGGCAATCAGAATAACTTTGGCAATAAATCTTGTTTTGGGAGTCACTCTAATTCCCTGCAAATAAAGCTATTATTAATTAGGGTTGTTTAACCCTTCCACACATGGATGAGGTGAGAGTTCTGGAAATGTTTCTCTAAGTTACAAAAGTAGTTCAGGTTTGTGCCCAAAGAAAATTTTTACAAAAGTTTTGATTTTACTACCCACCGTTAAGAGGAAGTTAAGTGAACAACCTAATCACCTAGCAACTTTCACTAAATTCTTTAATCTGCCTTTGAAAGTCTTTTCTTTCATGTAGAAATACCAATGTGTAAGGAAAAATTTTGCCCCAGATGCTGCCTTTATTGTGGGAAGCCAACTCACAGAATCTTTTAAACTTCCAGGATATACAGTGTATTTATTGAATGAAAAATGCCTTATCTTAGGGACAAGTGCCTTTGCTGTTTTCACTCGAGTATCCCTTTGGTGGCATTGGGTTTGCTCTTGCCAGCTTGTTTGCAATACTTGTATTCCTTCCTGGAAAAGTTTGGATGTGGGGATAGAAATTCTTCTTACTGAAATCTAGGGAAGGAGAGGAGATATCATTGCTGTGTCGTTTTGCTCCCTCTCATCTTTCTTCAAATTTAAAGTTCACAAAGCATTTTACAGGTTATTATTGTGCCTCTGTGTGTTCTCTTCCAGTACTGTCCTAAGGTAGATGACCATCCACTTAGTGCATTTTTGTGCATCAGATTTCTCTTGAAAGACCTAAATAAGGCTGATTCAATCTTCATAATTCTCTACAGGAACTAGCCCTGTAGCCCTGTTATATATATATTACATCTTTCAGTAATATATCCCTACCTCATCTCTCACTAATACTCTTCCCCATTCACACACTTCCTCTTTCAATTCCTAATTTTTCAGGCTTTAGCACATGGCATTTTATGAAGCCCTCAAAGTCAATATAATCCCTAAATAAAATATTTGGTTTGTCTTACCAAAGAAAGGTATTAAGCTGGTTAGTGTGGTCTAACTTTGATAAATGTGCCATGTTAGATCCAAATTGTATTTCCATGGTTTGTTTTGAAGACCATCAGCTATTGAGTTTAATTTAATAAGTTTGCCATTGCACAGAACATTTTTACTTTCTATCCATCACAAAATACTTCTACTCCCAATTGCACAATATGCCAGGTGACCTGATAAAATTATTCAGACACTGTATGGATGGACTTAAAATTTCGTAAATAATTTTTAGGCTCTTGGATGAAAATTACCTTCTGTCTTGATACAGATGTATTGTTTAGTTCCTGTCTTGTTAGGTAGGTTCTATCTGTCATGCCATTCGCTTTTAACTCTGTTCAAGAAGCATGGTTCATCATTGACATAGGAAAATGTATCTTTATCTTGTTAATCTTGACTCTGCATTTACTGCATTTTCATTTACATAGTTTAAGAACGTTTTCAATATTTCCTTTCCAAGCTCAAATGCAGCTTTAGCAGCCTTATTTTTGTCTCTAAAATTCATGAACTTAGTTGCTTTTCTGTCTTAACACCTCTATTAATTTAATTTTGTCCAGAGAGAACCCAAATTATTGTTTCACTCTTTGAATTCACTACTAATCTACTAATTGGTTTTCTGTAAGAGAAATAAATTTTGAAAACCAAACTGAGGGAGCTAAGAAGGCAAATGAATGTAAAATTCATTAATATCTCCTGTTGTAAGGGATGTCTAAGAGGCCTAAATTTTTTGCGTGTTTGACTGCTTTTTGTGCTTTTGTTTTGTGATACAGTCACTACAATATAAGTCAAAAGAATAATAATATAGTATATAATTATACAATAATATAATATATAATAATACAAATGATTATTTGTGGAAAGAGGATCTATCAGCAATTACATCCCTGGGGTTTTTTCCCCCCCTTAGCATCATTATCAGTTCTTATTCAGTAATCTCCAAATTTTATATAAATTTCACAATTCTAATTTATATGAGAGTTCCTGCCTGACAAATCTTTTGAGAGCTACACTTGTATCCAAATCTGAGATTCCTTTCACTTTTTCCTTAATTGTGCCACCTTTTTGCTATTTATGTCACAGTTCCTTTTGGCATGGTCATCAGTTCACCATGAATTTAGCTCTATGTTCTCATCATTTCCAGGTATACCATTTTCAGATATACTTTACACTTGTTTTATAAAACTCTTGTGTGTATAAACCTTCAGGAGAAGAAGAGGGAGGAAAAGTCATGGGCAAAAGTGACATCATGTGCTTCATAATTGCTGCACCTAGGATTTCTCAGTTAGTAGTTTTTTTCCCACTTTTTCCATTCCTCACTTCTAGTGACCTTTCTTACTTGTTTTTGTCTCCATATAAAAAGATAAAGTCTACAATTATGACACAATGTATTTTCTGTTTTTTATTTATTTTTCTTAATTTTTTCATATGCTGGCCATCTCAGATTTCAAATCCAAGCTATTTTTTCCCCATCATATTTGTTCAGGAAGAAGAACCAGTCAGCTTCAATGAATGGCAGGAATTTCTCCACACCCAGACATAGTTCAAGTACTGCAAATAGTGACCAAAGGAAGAACTTACGAGACTATTATCAAGAATGGGTCAAACACGCAGTTCTCCCCTTTTCTTCCTCCTCTAATTCCTGGGTGTACTGTCCCTTTTGTTTTATCTCTGCCATGGAAATTGACTTTGCTTCTTTCACTTAGATGTGGCAGCTGTAACTAGCAGGCAGTAGTCTTAATCTCTGACCTTCAAGACTTGTGCCCTCCTCAAAGCATGAGTGTATGCTTTTACTTTAAGGATTGAACAGCTTTAATGGCTAACATCCTCTTCTCAAAATCTGATTTTGCCTTGACATTTTCCTTCTCCTGTCAAGCTTCTGTATGGTTTTTTCATCCATTGAAGTAAAAGCACTTCAGAAAGCAAACTCTATTTTTTCTCCGATTATAAATGAGCGAAATGAGTCACAGAGGTAAAAATGAGCAAGCTAAGAACATTCATCAGGTCAGTAACAGCTAAGAATAAAAACCAGGTCTCTTGACCCTCAGTCCAAACTGTGTTGGATCACCCTACTTTAATCCACTGAAATCAGTAAAGTGGATGACTTCTTAAGTTGCTAGTCAGCATGAGAAGGAAAAGGCATTTACATTGGAGCATAAGCTGCTGCTTGCATATGTGAAATACTTAGTGGCTAGACTGTAAGTTTGAGCACAAGAGCACAACAAAAATTTCCTGTTTCTGATTAACTGTGCCATAGGTACTGGAGGTGGATTTTTTCTTTCTCAGTATCAGTTATGTGTGCAAATTTTTGTTGCTCTCCATAACTCATGCTTGGTAAAGTGGGTTGCGATGATAACCCGTCTTCCACTTGCTTAGCCAAGAGTACTTGTCTTCCTGCTTCCATCATTCTCAATGTATCTCCTTGTACACCTGTTAAGGTGTGTCTTGTGCACACCTGGTACCCACTGAAACCCCTGAGGTTAGCATGGCATGTGACCCTTACTTCTGTCTAGTAACTTAATGTGTAGGAGGGCTGCCTCAGACTGAAGGAGCTCAGCCCAAGTCACTTGCCATTTCTGTGAAGCTGGGCTTAGACAGAAGAGAGACAAAGGACATCTTGATGTAACATTCAGTTAAAGTTGAGTGCATTCAATAGTCTGAAACCAGGAACATCCCTGTTGTCAGTTAATGACTGCTAAATTAGATTCAATAACACATCACAGGAAGACAATCTGATGATTTATTGGTAACTAGTTAAGAAGAGAGAGAAGAGGTGAGGCTTGAAGCGAGATTCCTCAATCTCTACCTCAGGCTGTAAAGGCAGGTATCAGTTTGTTGCTCTCCTGTTGGCTTATGTTGAATTAATTCAACAGCCACAGCTTAAGGCTATTTTTCCAAGTCTCTTTTACAGCTTAATGCCTAGGGCCTTCTTTCAAAGTACAACAGTGGGTTTAAATTCCAGCATGAGACAACTGAAGCAAAGTCTTTCGTTGCTGGAGAGAATGCTCTGCAATGGGGATAGTGGGAGAGAGGAATTGAGTGAGTGTCAAAAATAGAAATAACAATTAAGCAAAGGCTTCTGCCAGCTGTCCTTTCAACTGGATGCTCTTGCAGGCAGCTGTGTTTGAACACCTGTTTGAAGTTTCCAAATACTGGGGCAGTTTGACAATTAAAATCTTTTGACAGATCCACTTAAAAGCAGCAATTAGTTCAGAGCTAGATTTTGTGAATAAAGTTGGATTTCAAACATACCCTTCTCCTCAGAATTCCATTGTCACTTTCTGTCTGGCATGATGACTATTTTGAACACGGTCTACTCACCTAGCCAAGGTGTTTACTTGTATTTTGCATTCTCCTTCTCTCCTGTTCTAGACTTGACATTTTCACAAGAGTATTTCATAAAAGAATTCTGCCTATAAAGGTTAGATGAAGTCAGATCACACTGGCTATTGGCAAGTTAACTAATGTTTGCCAGATTTTACAGAAACATGCATGGGAAAGTCTTGCAAGTAACCCTTGAAAGGTTCTGTTAAAATCAACATAGAATTAGCATTGCAAAGAGGTCTTATAGATGCCTAGGTGTGATGAAAGGGGAAGTGAATCTGAAGCAAACATACTGAGACAGCTGACAGTTTATGCTCTTTATTTTAAAGCAGGTGGATGACCACCATTTATGAAATAAAGCAAAAAGATCCCCAGTTTCAGTCAGATGCAAAAAAAGTGCCATCTCTTCAAACAACAGACTGGCTTGGTGTTGGTATGCCATCATAATCATCTGAGTAGTGCTGATACTGGTCAGTAAGAAGAGGCTGGTGCAAGTCGTCTTTATTTTTCTTGACACGTACGATACATGCAGCAGCAGCAAAGATAATTGCAACAAGAACCAGTGCAGTCACTATTGCAATAGTTATCATTTCTGTGACACCCAGAGCCCGACCTAAAAGAAGGAAAACAAAAGGCAAAGAGATTGAAAGCAAAGTCAAGCGATATGGACAAATACCTGAAGTTCAGACTGGAACTCAGCATTTGTCATTGTTCACTGAGTTGGGCAGCAGAAGTAATTCAAATTTCGTTTGATAGTTCTTGCTCAAAAATGTAAGAAGATTTAGTCTATCTTGCCTCACTCTAAAATCTGTTCTGGAACTTTCTTCTGCCACTTTGTTTGTGAGGATTTGTATTCTATCTAGTGAGTTAATGAATCTATTTTACGTAGAAATGAGGACATTCTGAAAGGTTAAGATCCAAATGAGAACTTCCCCTAAAATCAAGGTGGGTACTGGGAACTTCATGGTGACCAGCGTCTATACCAAATCCCAAGCAAACATCTGGAAAGTAAGGCAGGAAAGGAGACAAATCTTTTACAAAGACAGCAAATATTGGTGAAATTTGAATAAATTTCAAGAGACAAAGATATGAAGAAAAAAAAGGAGAAGAAGTATCTAGGCTGCAGAGTTTACCTGGCCACTCAACTTCATAGCTGTATCCCAGGTTTTCTGGTGCAGTAACAAACATTTCGTTATTGGTTACTGGAGGCCAGAAAGGAACCATGTTGTACTGTCGGTTATGCCCAATAGGAGCATTCTCCAGCGGGTACGTTGAGATATCTGTATTTGAAAGTCAAATCACATTTCTGTAAATAAATTCAAAATAAATTGCACTACTTAATTTTTTTTTTCCACCTCAGGGTTTTGAGTACCCCAGAATTCTGCAGTTGTTACAGAAGGATTTGTTTCCTGGTGTGGCAGATATAAAGTAGTGTCTCTATGCTGTCCAAAAACACGGCCACTAATGTTATCTCTGGTTTTGAACAGAAATCACCAGTAAATTTAAAAAAAAAAATGTCTGTGTTGGGCTTTTTGTTTCTTCTCACTTGGAAAAGGAGAAATATGTCAAAGACTTTTTTCTACATTCTTGCTTTGCCTGACTGTAGCAGTGATGAACAGGAGGGCAGTTGATGTAAATTGCAGTGGATTTTTTTTGCAACATTATGCTAAATCACAAAGACGTCAGATGAAATAAAAATCAAAACACAACAGAAAATTCCCAAACCAAACCAAATCAAACCAGTAACAACACCAACAAAACCCAAAACATAATAGAAACAAAATACTTTGTGGTAAGATGATCCCAAACTTTGTGATAGATTATGTAAGAACCACAAGGGTATACAATTGCTCTCTGAGAGCTCATGTGAGAAAATTTAATGAGGCGGGTTGTGGAAGCAGCACAAAGAAGTCTCAGTTGTGCAGCAACAGCTGTTTTCTGTAGAAGAAGGAAGAGGAGTAGAGATTATCCTAAGAGAATAAAGTTGCTGCATTGTGTGGAGGAATACAGTTGCTGCATGGTGCATAGACATAAGGGTTGGATTGAATTTTCCCCTAGTCCACTGATGTAAGTCTCCTTCCTTTTTTTTTTTTCCCTTCATTCCTTTCAAATCCTTCCTTCTGTTGTTCCTTTCTTCCTCTTTTTCACTTTCTCTTGTATTACCTTTTTCTGTTCTTTTTGGAATTAAAAAAACAAGGGCAGAAATGGTAACTATCCTTTAGGAGTATATGGAGATGGTTATTGAATGCTGGTAGTATATAACAAAGGGGTGAAAATGAATGTGTATGGCATCTGTCCTTCCTTTGACAAGAAGAAAATAGATATTTACTCCACACAATGGTGGAATGTCCTTCAGGGGTTACAATGTCCTTTCTCTATGGAGACAGTTTATTCCCACATGCTGTTCTCTTGAATTGTGCCTGCTGTGTCTGACCAGGTCCCTGCACAGAGAGTGGTCTGCAATTGGATGTCAATGGGGTGAGGAAGAGAGCTTGCTTGTTGCTACTTTGTCATTGTTAATGATACTAACTCTTGAAATTCCAATCCTCTCTCCTAAATTTAGGGGCATCTTGCTGTCCCACAAGAAGGAGTTGAGTTTTTGTGACTACAAAGACTGACAACCAGCCATCCTGTCCATGAGAACATCTTACCTGCAGAATGCCGTCTCAGCCACTCATCAAAAAGAGCATCTGTAAATGTGTGCAGGAGGACAAAAATGGGGTCATTTGGGGATAAATGAGTTTGCCCTCCTGTCCCATTCAGAAATAGATGAGCCAAGTTATGAAGACTTCGAACTGCTGGGTCATATTTTCCTGAAGGATCACTGTACCCTGAATATACAAACAAAGAAGAAAACAAAATTCCAGTGAAGATTTTTTTTTTGGAAGCTGCAGTCTCAGATTAATACTCTTTTTCTTTTTCTTTTCTTTTTCTTTTTCATGTTATTGGGTTGTTTTGCTTAAAACAAAAGGGTAGCTAATTCTGCACCTACTGATATTTGGGAAATGTTCCTGGAATGCATAATTTTCAGATTAAAATAGACTTTATGAAAGAACGCTGGGAATGTGGACTGCAAAGCTGCTGGGTTCTACCACAAAAATGGCCAAATAACATCATAGCATGAAACTAGAGGTATATATTTAGTCCCTATATATCTTTCACATACTAAAATAGTTGCATGAGTTTTCTAACTGCTTACTAAAGCAGGTGTATCTTGATATTTATTCTAATGAGCTAGCTGTTAGGTTTCCATACATCACTTCTAGGCATACTGGGAACACATATTGGAAAGCCTCACATGCTCTGATGTTGTTTATTTTTTCAGTGAAGATAGAGTGTAGCTTTTTTTGTGGCCAAAACCTCATAATCCTTAAGTCAGATGGTAGGATATGAATCATCATGAAAACTCCTCCTGTGTTCAAACTTTGGACAATTGTTTCAGGGAGGGCTACATACAGTTAATTTTTTTAAGCCATGTTTGAACACCTAGGTATTGATAGACAGCAATTTGAACTGTCACTTTGTAATTTTTCCTCTTAAAACATTCTGGATTATTAAGGTATAGAAGAAGTTGTTAGAATGCTGTCTGAACACTATAAATCAAATCTTTAGGCTCTTTTTTCTGTTGTGTGTGTGCATGTGTTGGAGGGTTTAGTTTTAAATGTGCAGAGCTTATAGAAGAACAGTTTTATATCCCAGAGAGTAGGGCTAGCATGTCTAGCAGTAAATCCTGTACCCAGAGTTCAATTACTATTTCAGTACTATTGCACTAAGTACTACAACAGCTTTCAATTTATTTTGGTTTTTTTTTCCTTTTTTCTTTGTTTTAATTCAGATACAAGAATAACTGTTAAAAGCTCTTATTTGCTTCATTTAGGGATTCAGCAGCATCAATCCACTGGCAAGGACTGTGTTTTCAACAAAGGCAACTTACTAAGTATGTGCCAAGGACCTGAAGTTATTTTTCACTTAGTATACCAGCAGTAGACTCTTGAGACCTTTATGGATTTTACATAATTTACATTTTATAATAATTTACGTAGAGCTTGTTTCCTCTTAACACTGAGCTAATACTTAATGTTAAGAACAATGTATTCTTCTTATCCAACAGCCTGTCTCAAAACTCATACTTCCAACAGGAAAAGTGGCAAGTCTGCTCCCTGACTTATTTGGAGTTGCTCCAGGTCTTTTTATTTGCCGTGTTTACCTTCTACTGTGTTACGGAAACTGTCTGTTGAATTGGAATAAAAAGGAGGAGTGTCAAATACACCAACTTCCAAACACTGAGCAACGTCCTCAGGCTCTGGGAGACGCTGTACCATAGGTCGTGCTACATTTCCAGCAGGATTTCTTCGGATGGGACCACCCTCAGTACCTGGAAATGGAGAGAAGAGAGAAAACAAGGTCCAGAACAGTAGGCCACAGAACAAATTGGTCTCATGACTGAACCATGGAGAAAAAAAATCCCTCACAAATAACACTTACACTGAATGAACTGGTCAATTCCTTATGTCAGGCAAAGAATCCTCATGGGGCCCTGTGTTCTGGATTCTCTGCTCCAGGATGTAAAAAGAAGCTTCTTACTGAAGTTTGTTGTTCTCTATATGATTTAGGAAAATTTTCTACAGACTTTCATGTGATTTCCTGATGAGAACTAGGCCAACATATTGAGGATGTCCTGATAGCGTAGCTGGGAAAAAGATTATGTAAATAACTAACCCAATATTGGGGGATTCCTATTTTTTCCCCATATTTCCGTGACGATGCTTCTATGAAGGAACTTACTGGTATTTTAAAAATTACCTTAATTTGGGTAGGCATGTTAGAATGTAGTATTACTCACTTAAAACATGGTATGCATAGTTATTATGGGGATTTGTTGGATGTTCTCATTTTAGGAGCAGAATGGCATGAAGGTGATAAGTGGAGTAGTCAGAAGAAAAGTTAAGCTTCAGTTAAGAAATAACGCTGCCAGATGTAATTATTTATGGTGCCAGAGATAAATTGGCACTGCGTAAGTAGGGAAGGCAAAGCATTTAATCTTTCTTCTGCTACAAGCTCCTGATAGTATGTATTATCTCAACAGACTGATGAAACATGTATCAAGAATATTCAAAGACCACATCAAGACCTTTTGGCTGGAAAAAGTCACTACAATGTAAAGTATTACATTTATTTATTATTAAGAGAATTTTATCTCCAGATATTTTCCATCATTCATACTTACTGTTACAGATGGTTCCCAAGGTTTCATAATCTTCTACATTTTCACATAGCACTCGCCACTGAGAGAAGATTGAATTCTGGCTTATAAGAGAGACATCAAAATTGCTTCTAGCTCCCATCAAGTCATCTGAGCAGATATCACATGTATTTTGTCCTGTTGCAAAGTTCCAGTAGGGCAGTCCAAAAGTGGGGTCCTGTAGCATGTTCTAACACACATAAATATGGTGTTACTATGTGTTTGACATAGACAGCTATAATATTAATTGCTAGAAGAATGTTAAAAAACAGCTAAATGCATCTCAGTAAAAGTCATAATCCTGCCTTACAGAAGAGAAGAACTCTATGTAAAATTAATGTAGAAGCTTTTGGTAGTTTTTCACATTGATACCTTTGTTCAGCAGAACAGATAGCTGTACTGCTGAACTGAATTATGGATCTCCCCACTAATAAGACAGTACCTCTCCCATGAAACCATATTGTGAGCAGTCAGAAACATAAATTAACACTGAGGCCCCATTTTCGAAATATTTTTAATGGCCTGTCAACAGAACCAGTCTTTGCAGTGCACATAATAACTAGGTCAACTGTGGAACTGAAGGAAATATAAAGAATAGGGGTACTGGCTTTTCCAATTGGCGTTGTTTGGTTCTAGTAAGGGTTAGAGTTGAACAGTTCTGGAGTTACTGAGGCAAAATTACTTTGACTAATGATCAAGCCTACTGACATAAATAGGAATATATATTAAATCTCAGACAGAACTTCTCAGGGCTTTCACTTAGAGAAATGCCACTGATGACAAATGTGTATCTTGGAAGGGAGTTTGTGCCTCAGCCTGATGTAAAGCAATTAAAGCTAGTGGAAACAGTGAAGTGATTTCAGACACTATTTAGTCCTGACCTTGAAAACTTAATTCTTGCTTTTTTAGGAGGGATGATGGCTCATAAAATACCATACCCATTTTTTGAATAGGTCTGCATAAGAGAAGGAAAAAAAGACAATCATTGATTTATGGAAGAGGATATAACAAAACACTGATTTCTGTAACTAGTTACTCAAACTAAATGTGATTCTGAATATCTAAGCCATCTCTGTTATCACTTTCTTCAGAATTTCTGCTGCTTTGGCTAATGTTATTCAAGAATAATGGCCATGAGATTAAAAACACCACTGAAAAGAACATTGTTCGTCCAGCAAAATATATCTAGAATACATCTTTTTTTCATGAGATTTTTATGGAAATTTTACATTTTCTATTGCTCTGATTAAAATATTATATTTAAACATCTCTGTAAGAGTGACAGTCTGAAGCCTAAATGCACTCTATTAAATTTTTTATACCAAATGAGTTACTGAAATTGAAGCAGAATCACTTCAACATGTAGGGAAAGCTGATGTGATTTTTGCCTATTTTAATATGGAATGAAGTTTTTTAACTGTACAAAACATAGCACGAATACCAGTAAACATTTACAGGAACTTCACCTGCATGTCTCTTTCAAGCTGCAATAGATGGTATCTATGCCATGTGACAAAAGCAGGTCCCTCATGAGAGAAATCAACTCCTCCAAAACTCTGCTGGCCTGCACCAAGGAAAGTCTTCCTGACAGAATAATAATGAGACCACACAAAGTAGTTATAAATGGAGATATTCTCGAACTGAGGTGTGTTGCCATCTGGTCCAAAAATTTCTTCACGTCTTCGTGTGGCAATAACGATGTCAGGATGGACTGTCACCTTGGCTTGGTGCAAGGCATTCACAAAGCGGCTCCTTTCTTCTGCACTTAGGTCCAAAAGATTCCTTCTGACTGTCATAATACAGAAGAAGCAAGTTACCAAAGTAATAGACAGTGAAGTCTGTTCTCAGAGAACTGGTTTATTATGCTCCTAATAATTCTGGGTAAGTCCCTTTTTCTTCAGGTATTCACCCTTTTTTACTGGGGAAGCTCACTGAGCATAAATGGATAATGTTATTTCTTTTGAGAAAGTCTGAAATAAATTAAAAGAAAGCTCCAATCCTTGCAATTTTATTACTTTTAGGAATACTGTAACAGATTATTTTTCCGTCCTGCTAGACAAAAGACAAAGACTGTTCTTTGTCATACAAACCTTTCCAAATATTATCCAATATGTTTAAGGTTTCCTGTGGTAGAACTCTACAAGAAATAAACACTATAAATGAATTTATAATAATCAGAAACTCTCTGTTTGGCAATATAATGAATAATTAATTTTTTTATTCTTGAACCTTTGTAGGAAAAATGGCAGATTCACCAGTGAATTATTATGAATTCCACACAGTACAGTATCACTTTAAGAATTCCGCACAGTACAATATCACTTTAATCTGAGATTCTCTCTTATTTTATCTCTTTAACCTGACATTATTAACAATTGCTACATATTAGTCCTTTTTAGCAGTATATCTCAAATAATGAAAAAATGCCATTGTCCACACATAGAGAGTGAAATAAGCAGGAAAATTGACTTGTTGAAATAGCATTGTTTCAGCATGAAAAACTGAGATCAGATTACCTCAGTCCTTTCTAATGCACCCCAACAGTCCTTCTTTCACCTGGTCTGAGAAAATCTCTGGCTAAGTTTGGACTAAGATAAAGATAGAAGTCCTCACAATTATTATTAATTATTTACTTATTGTCATTATCAAAAACACTGTAAAATTCCATATCTCATTGTCCAAATTAGTGATCCATTATGTTCATACAAGAAGCAACAAATCTTCAACTTGAATCCATATAAAGAATAAAAGTTAATTATGTTTCACTAAAAAAAAAAAAGGATTCATTGAGGGATATTTTAGTGTCTGGGAAATTTAATAAAGTCTTTCCTGAAACATGAATTTCATCTAAAGATTGTGTGTCCTGAAACATACTTTTCTGTTTTGCAGAACTGAACTGACATGAACTGAAACACATTACTAAATTGATGGGTTTTTAGTTTTGTTTGTTTTTTGTTTGCATGGTTGGTTGGTTTGTTGATTTGTGGTGTGTTTTTTGTGGTGTTTCAAATAGTGAACCATAATTGTCCATCTAATTTTGATTTACATAGGCATCTTTACATTTTCATTTTCAAACTATATGCCTGAACCACAACAAAAATTTTTGAATATTATTAGAGTTAGCCATGAACTGAGAAGATATGAAGACACCAAACTGCATTTTACAGCAGTTTAGTATGGATGTACCAAAAGTAATCCAGTAATTATTTCTAAAATCTGAGTAGGTGGGGCCTATGGGTCTGTGAATGGGCAAAAGAGGTGACCTCAATGTGGAAACTTAGAGCACAATAGGAAACTAATTTACACTTTTTAAACTCATGTTATCATGCATGATGTATCTGATTTATTTGGCATTTTAATGCATTGTAAAGGATTTAATATGAGAAAAGTTAAAACTGCTGTTGTATATTCTAGAAAATCACCTTAAACTGCTGTTTGTCTGTCTCTAGTTTTACATTAACTTTGTGTGTAATATTTATCTCTTGATTGTTCTTCAGAGTTGTTATCAATGTAAATACAATAGGTCAAAATATCAGAGTGCAATCTGGCTTAGCATGCCCAATTCACAAATGATACTTTCTCCTTTCTAGTTTAGTTCTTGAAGCTCAAAGAATGAAAAAAAAATTCAAAGATTCTTCCTATAGCCATCAATAACTTATTAATAAGGGATTGTTGTTAAAATCTTGGTTTGGTAAGTGGTCCTTTGTTAACCCTTTCTGGGACATGCTCTTACATCCATGGAATGTTCCCTTATCTGGTGAAAATGTCAGTGCTAATTTATGTTTCTGCAGAAAGAAACACTGCATATTTGTTCTAGAGACCTCTTGTTTAACATATCAACAGAACCCATCGCTCATTTTGGGGGGGATTATGGATTTTACAGGATTTCAGTAACATCTTTGAAGTTAAAAGTGTATAAATTTGAAGATTAAAATCTTGTCCATTCAGGTGGTTTTCAGATGAGAACAAGGATCTGTCCTCAGGCCTGCTTGTCTTTTTAATTTTCCCTATAATATTCAATATTTTTTCAGTCCTGCAAGGATTTCATAACAATTAAAAAAAAAATTAAAGAATTGTTTAGTGATATGCTGGACTTAACTGAAACTGGAGTACTGAAGAAGGGCTTACCACACACTGCACTGTTTCATTTGAGCTGTCCACAGTCATGACTAATGTTTTTAAAGATATTGACAGCAGCAGGTACAGTAAAAATATTTCAGACCAGGTACACAGTTTAGAATTGTATTAAGGGACTTTGAATGAAAAGAACAGCTAAAATAGTCACAAGGTTTTAAACATGTTGAGGTACATATTATTGCCAAACATGCTCACAAACACATGTACATGCCTATATACATTGTTTTACTCTCAAATCCAAAGAGTACCTTTTTTCAATATAGGTGCTCTATTCTTTAATGGATTTTGATGCATTGACTACTGGTTTCTTTTCTTCCTTTTAATGGATAGTAAGTATAAGTTATTTATACACATGCTGAACAGCTCCTTTAGCTCCTGCCTTAATAACTCCTTTAGCAATATACTAAAATGCTATGTAAATATGATGGACATTTTGTACCTTAAAGAAAACAAATCCACTAGGTACCTTAAGAAGCAAGCACCGACAATGAGAAATTTCCATGTGATATTTCTGATGTTCTTACCTATGCTGATCTGTTGGCTGCAGGTAGGTCCAGTCCAGCCGGGCCGGCAGGACCCGCAGTTGTAGCCAGAGAAGTTCCCGTTGCAGCGGCAGGTTTGGTTGAAGAAGCGGATGGGCCACTGCTCACGGTCATCCCGCCCGTCGTGGATGTACTGGGGGCCGTGGGGCCGCGAGTCGACAGTCACCTGCACGCACCGGCCCCTTCCCGTGGACACACCACACCGGTCAGTACCGGGCCCAAACACAGGGAAATAGTCTGGGCAGCACATGCCGCTCCTCAGGGACTCAACAGTTGCGCACTGTCGAGGGAACTGAGCTCCAGCTTGGCCCAACGTGGTAAGAAGTGGTAGCAGGGAAAGGTAGAGCAGCGTGGGGATCCGCATGACAGTGGGTCAAGCAGAGCTGGGTTGTTCCCAGAGCTGGCTGTCCACACACGCTGATTTCCTCTCCTGTGATGGAACACCCAGCTCCCTCTATGGAGAGAGAGAGAGAGAAAGCGAGAGAGAAAGCAGAATAAAAACAAATTATACAAATCTCTGTGCTACCCCTTTCATGCCAGATAATTCCTTCTAACTCTATACTTCAATGCTCTATCTGAAAAGGTGAACAACTATGACCACAGACACTAATGTTCTTCTTATTATCTGCATGAAAGATAGCAAATAAGTAGATCTATATTTATTATATTATATCTCATTAACTTCTAAACTCTTCCAAAATATTCATTCACGTTTTACACTTGCCAGACAAATTTGCTTCACTACCACAGTTCTAAAACCTAAGCACCAGTTTTCTGAAACTTTTTTTTTACACCACTCCTGCCCTCCCCCAGTCCATGCCTTTTCTGCATTTAACTAGTATATCTGGTTCTCCCCCTGTTTTCTTGCTGTTCTCCAGTGCCAGCTCCAGCTATACTTTTTCATGCATTGTACCTGTTTTCTCTTCGTGCTACCTCTCCACTGCTGAGATCTTGTTCTATCTCTGCACGTCCTATGACTGTCTAACCTGAAATAAGCACAGCTAATTTCTCTCCTGGTTCAGTCTGCCTGCTAATCCTTCTTGTACCAACACAGTATGGTCTGGCCTCACCCTCCTTCCTCTCTTAATCCCCTTTCTACTTCAGTGCATTTCTCTGGACTTTAAGTACTTGAACAGCACATGATTTCTTTCATGCTTATCTCCTTGTGATTTTACAAGTTTTAGCAAAGGTCAGAGACAAATACTTGAATTCAAAACAGAACAAATGTGAAGTTGGGTTTTTGTTTGTTGCTTTTTTTTTAATTACTTGCAAAGAAAGGCTTATTTGAAAACAGACAAAGAACAGTGGGGAAAATCACATTTAACAGACACTTAGGAAAAGTTATTAAGATGGCATTTTCAAGATCAGGCTGAAGTAAGTGACTAAGCAATATTATTTATAAAATTAAGTACTCCAATTTTTAAACTTAAAGCTTTAGTTTAACAATTTATTTTATACTAAAATAAAAAGACAATTATCATATTGTAATTTCCTGAAATTCTAAGTTCTGAGCAGGTGCTATGAAGGATAGTGGAACAAAGAAATCGACTAATCTCTTTAAAGAAAAATGCTACTTTAATCATTGCAAGGATGATTTTTGCTGTGCAAAAATGACTTTATTCAAGTTATTACTCTCTTTCAATAAGGATGGACTTCAGTGAGATGGAGATATGTCAAATAGGGTGAAGATATGTCAAGGAACATCTTAACTGGCATCAAGACAAAACATAATCAAGTTTTCTGGGAAAAGGGTCAATCACACTGTAACTGACATCAAGCAGGAAATGCATTACCTACTCTTTCTGCTTCCCTATATGCAAGTCATAATGCAAGAGTGCACCCAATTCTGGCAGAAAAAAACAGGCTTTTGTGTGTTTATTCTTGCCAACCAGCCATGCACCAGAGCAGTGAACCTTGCCCTCTGTGCCTTGTATAACTCAACAGGCTTGCTTCAGGGTAGGACCTAGATTTTTAGTACACTTATTTGTCTCTTTAATTCATTCTCCATTTGCAGACAGTAATATTTCCTAGTCCTCAAATGAACCTCTTTTCTGTCTTGACTTCCACTTCATTCTCCATTTTGGCCTATATTCTCTTTACTAGCTTATCTTGCTTCTTTCCAAGCTTAAACGTTTTCTTTTTGAACATGTCTATTGAGACACATGTGGCACAAATTCACTGTTTTCACATCAGAAGGTAAACCAGAGCTAGTAAGAAACCTCTTGAGATTTTATCTGAAAAAACCTTAAAGTTCAAAGAAGAAGCATACAGGTTTTAGCCATGAATATTTAGCAAATACAGCAAATTCATAATAAGCTTAAAAGGGATAAATGCTGCTCCTTAGACAAAGCCCCAGTAAAACAGAACAAACATATGTACTGTCTGGGGCTTCTTGGCATCATAAAACTTCCCATTATAATGGTGTGCATGATTTAGATATTTTATAAACCTCTTGCACAGATAACACCTATGAATGTTTTACGACAGAGATGCACTGCTGAGATTCATATACCTTCTTTGCCCCCTGATGTTCCCTTGGGTTTCCTACTGGAAATCTTGCTGAACCATTTGATGGAATGCAATCCTTTTTACAATCTTTATTTTGATGTTCTTGCCATTTGAGATATATTGCGTTTAAAGACTCCTGCTCCCCTACTGTGCCTGGAATGATTTGATCTTGAAGATTATCCAAATGCACGTCTGTGTTTCTGTGGCTCAGTTCAGAAAGGGCTTGTCCACAAAAGCAAGGTAATGAGGAAGAAGTCAAGTATGAATACCTAGATCACTAATTGCCTGTGTGGACTAAAAAACCTGAAAAGAGAGTTATTTAATATACTATATGTTTGCATATACCTTGCACCATTCTCTTTTTTTTTAAACATTAGTTCTTGATGCTGAGAACAGATCTCTCTGCAGACACACAGGGTTTAGCTGTGGTCTGTACCCTAAGCTGTTGGAGAAGGTTACAAAAATCTAGCCAGTTCTGCTTCTGTTTGATGAAACCTGATGTAGTGATTCTGTCTCACCCCATGCCATCAGCCCTACAGTCAGACATCAACTTTCTGGGAGCTACTCGGTGGTCTTTACTAGGAGTTGAGATACAGGCATCTGTTTGTTTAAAGTATACGAACACAGTATTCATTCAGAAGCTCCACATGAAAAGACATGTGATTGTAATGATGCTGCTACATGCATTTTTGTTCCTGTGAAACAGTACCTTTAAGAAGCATTAAAGGTCAATGCCAGGAAACAGATTGTTATCAATGGCACTCATGGGGCATATACAGCAGAAGATGATTGCCTAGTTATGTAGACTCTCTCTTTGTAGTTCTTCAGTTGTCACAGGCTTCTTCAGTTCTACACATTTGAATAAGTAAATTACATTTTGCGTTTTGGTCTATTTCTTCTATTTTAGCTGGTATATTCTAACAGTGCTATGCAAGATTTACGTTAAAGACAGCAAAACTTACCTAGTTCTTTCTTTTTTCCTGAAGAGTAAGGGGAAAAAAAGAAAATAAGAGCCAACCAGTTTAATGTTTTCCTAGCATACTATGAGCAATAATCAGTTAAAACCACTATCTCAAGGCATCAGTAGACAGCTGCAGACTTAACAATGGAAAAGGTGTTGGTGTTTCATTAACAGAACATGTGGATGCAAAAAAGCATTCACTTACAAATAAATTGCAAATGAATGGGCAACAAACAACAGTGATGTTAATTGATCTGCAGCCTTTAATTTTCTGCTTCTATTAAGAAAAACAAACAATGAGAAAATTATTGCTCAAAAACTTTTACTGAGATTAACACATGCAGTGAAATTGATACAAGATCTTCTTACTGATATTTATCATGCAAACTGTAGAAGCATATAATCACAAGGAGCACATAATTTCATTTTTCCCACAAGCCTTAGGTTTTAGCAAATTATTTTTAGCTACTTTGAGAATTAATGAGTGCAGCTACAGACATCTAAACCTCAGTGCTCTCTTAAATAACCAATTTGCTGTAATAGGAAGACAGTGGACCAGCCTCACATAATGGAAATCAACGCAGCCCCATTGGTTTTAATAAGACACAGAATTACAGTCAGCTGGAGGGAGCTTGGCTTATTTGTGTAGGTTAACCTTCAGCAGGCTTATTTTCTGACAAGAACACTACAAAAATAATGCTGACTGTTACAAGCAGTACTTCTCAGTTAATTCTACTATGTATTGTCCTTGTCTATATTATCTCCCTTTTCATTAGACAATTGAAAACCAAACCAGCAATGAATATGAAACTGCACTTAGTGCAACCTTATGAAATCAAATATACCATTCCAAGGAGTAGAAATAAAAAGATTTCTTTTTTACATTTTTTTGTAGTGAACATAAGGTTTTCACACATTCATTAATTTTTTTTTGTGTCTTCCTAGTGTCATATGTTGTGTCAGGTATGGGAAGTCCCATTGTATCTAAGACATATCTCAGACATGGAGCAATATTATTCATTTTTCTAGGAAATCATGCATACACTGTGCTGTACTCTACTGCAAAATTTAATTAAGGATTAATTTTAATTAAAGGAATATTACTTAGTCACCTTTCTTACTGGTGACAACTTTCTCATCTTCATCCAGCAGACTGCATGATTCTTACTAGATACTTAAATTACTCTTTGAGAGTAGGACTCTCATATTTTTATCAAATACTTATTTTTCTTGCAATTAAGCTAATTTCTACTTTCATTTTGAGACAATATGTATTCCTTTCTTGAAAGTGGGACCAACTATAAATTCATGTATAGGAGACATAAATAAAGCAAAGGAGAAGATTTTTATCTAACACTTTGATAACCTTATTAAAGAAAAAAAATAATATTTTAGACAAATTAAAGACTGATTTTCCTTAAAGTATCAAATTTTCACAGTAATCTTACAAATGCTATAAACTGTTTAAGAAAAATAAATAATTTTACTCATACCTAATCCATAGTATGTTCTATTCATCTAAAGTTTTAGCCATGTACTTAAATGTGTCTTATAATGCTAACAATTTCTGAACATTTCCTCCATGTTTTTGTTATTCTGGAATGATATCAACGACCTGAAGTATGGCTGAGAAATGAAATTGGCCTGTAGTTTCTTCTGCAAAATAAAGTGCAGAAAATTTGCTCTGTATTTGTAGTTCAAAAGTTCACCTTCAGCAGGGAAACATATAGGTAATTGGAGTCTTTATTGCTTTCACCAAACAGTCCAGAGCCTAGAGAGATCTGCAGTTTCAAAATGATGCAATAGAGGAGACAAATGACTGCCTACAGAGAAATGAGTGAAACCAAAAAGAGTGTTGCAGATAGGCATAAAATGAAAATAAGTAGCACTTGTCTAAGAGTTTGAAATGGCTGCAAAATAGCACACATCACTTTTGCCTCTTGAAAATATATGTAAGGTTTGAAAGCAGTATTTCAAAGAAACAGTTGTCTGGCAAAGGTACAAAATTGGGTAGAGCTTCCAGAAAGCAGAAAGCATGTTGTTGAGCCTGGAATCATTAGCTTTACTTATAAGTGACTGTTCATGAAATCTGACTTTCTTAGCAGCCTAAGGTGAAGGTGCTCTAATTCTAGGGACAACCATGGTATTAAAGATAGCTTTGTGTTGTGAGCAAATACAGTGAGCACACCACTTTGATTGCCATGATATAGTTGCAGCTGGGCCATGTAAAACTCTGAACTACTGAATAGGAAATTGTCTAACCTGGTGTTAGAATGGCTGTCAGCGAGGTCTGGAGGTGGAGAGTGTCTCTGAACAGCCAGAGTTTACAGAAATTGAGGTGTCCATCACCAACAGTGCTGTGCACCTGTCATACTATGCCAGGCTCTCATCTATCCACCTGCCAATGCAATGATAGGAAAATTTATCCTCCTCTGACCATACTGTAGGGAGATATTAATCAAGAAGTGTTATATGTTTTGTTCCTATTGTTGATGCACTTTGGACAAGCTACTGAAGTAAATGGGAATTTTGCTACTGATTTTAAAGTTGGCAGAGTAAAAGCCAAACAAACCTGAAATAAAACAAACCCCAGATCAAGGCAGATGATTCTGTCAATTTATATTATCTACTCTCCTACCCTTTCAGATCAAATCATCTTCAAGGGCAAAGACAGTGCATGTCTAACACATTTTATCCATCATAAAACACCATGAAATTGAAGATATAAGAGGTCAGATTATTGTTTTGAGTAAACTGCCATAGCTCCAATAAATTACTGTTCAGGATATGCCCACTGATGTTACAGTAATTTATATTTAGTAAGAATCAAGTCCTCTATGTTTCAATAAACTGAATCTGTATTTTTCCCTTTGCTGAAGTGGTTTCCATGAAAAATTATCTTCCAGTGTTATGAATTGAAAGGCCTGCTGGATTATACATACTATTATACATACGGCATTTTGTTACAGGCCTAGAAAATGAAAAAAAAAAAACTGGCACAAGATTAATTTTTTCCTTAAATTAATGTTATTCCATTGATGGACACAAAGCCTTTTGACTGAAGCAGATAAATTCTGCACTGGGTCATATAGGTCAATAGCTTATGTTTTGTAGGTGAAAATACCTTGTAGGCAGTTATCCTACCAAGCTAATAGATGATGCTTTTAAAATTATCTTTAAAGAGTAATCACTAACATATTTGCGAAGCAAATACTAAAGAGTTCACTGCAAGGAAAGCCACTTAGCTATTTATTGACAAGGGAAAATGAACGAATAGCTGCTGTCTCCAGTGTCAATTTTTTTCTCAGAGCCTACTGAAATGAACAATATTCTCCCTTTTGACTTTACTGCACTGTAGACCATATCCATCATGACAGATTTTTAATATGCAATCACAAATGGCTTGCTCTAAGAAATAGAATGTTGAAGCCCCTCACAAACTTTCTGAGTTAGCTTGAAAGCTTTGATGAAAATTACGTAACGTTTATGGGTTAAATGGATGAAGATTTTTTGGTCCTACGAAAAATCTGTGACATTTTTGTCATGCCAGTAGCTGGGAAATGTTTTCATTTGCAACAGTAGAAGTTGATGCTGGTGTATTGGACACCAAGACTAAAGGACACGACTGCAATGCTTCTGATTAGGGAGAAAAAATAAGATATTTTTATTATTTTTATGACCCACATATAATGATACAAAGCCCTATTTTACATTATTACCTTAGATGAGGTCTCACAACTGTTGAAAGGCATGAGGAAAAGCAAGGGAGGCTGCTGCAAGTGATGATGTTAATATCATAACCATGGCATTCTGTCCTTTAAAGACTATCTTTTGCCAAAACACAATACAATAACAGTGCTAACCTTTTACTTACTGGAAGGAATATCTGCAGATACCTTTTGAAACTGATGTTTATATTTATTATTTGTTAATATAAAGGTGCCAGTGTCACTTTTTTTTGCAAAAAAAGTGATGGAGTCCTTTATCAGCATTAGTCTGAATAAGTGCATTAAAGCCATTTAATGTGTCACAGTATTTTAAGTCAAATAGGATAGCTCCATTCATTTCATAATGCAGACTGTTTCATCATGAAGTTACTCAGCCATTTATTCTGAAAATGGAACAGTGTTTTTATTGCAGTTTTAACTGAAGTTGTTAAATGTATAAGAATTGATGTTAAGGAGTACTAAGTCCCATACGTCGAACATTACCCTTGGGAATTTAATTTTTGAGCAGGCCTGATAAATCTCATTAACACTTGATATCTTCAATGTCACAAGAGCAAATAAAAATCTTTGATGTACCTCATAATGTGTAAAGGATATTTACATTATCACTCATTATCAACTAGCTCATTAGCCTACAACAAACTTTGTTTCTCAAAAAAAACCCAAAACCACAAACCCTATTAACCTTTGCAACATAGTAGGAAATCTGTACATTAAAATCTAACAAGCAAGGAATACAATTATGACTTATGTACACACTTAATTTTTTAGTGTTGTCTAGATGGATTTAGGGTTCTGCTTTGGGTATATTTCAGAGGAAAATCTCCCTGAACAAGCAAAAAAGAAATGTGTTCTAACCTTCCCTCCTGTGAGCAGTAATAAAAGGCAACATGATGAAACTACCACCTCCTTCTTAGAAATCCTTAATTGAATGGCTGTTTTAAAACGAGAATGTATACACTACCACGAAGCCCTAGGGGGAACTCATATCACAATGAGAAAGATCACCTATGAAATCTGATTCCAATATTGTGGAAGCAATGGAAGTCAAAACTGCAGGTGTGCATTTCAGGCAAGCATCACAGGCCACTTCTAAATGCCATGAGTACTAAAGGCTCCAATATGCAGAAAGATTTACAGGTATGTCGTAGATATCCTTTCAGACTTCATAGTTGTTTCTATTGACTAGAAGGACTTCCCATGGAAATTAATGAACAAAGAACTCAAGAGGATCAAATAAGCACGTGACAGAAATGTGTCTAATGATGACAGACATATATAAGTATAGAAAATGTTGAGCTATTTGGTGAATGAAGTGCTCATGAAACAGGTGATTACTGTAAATGCAGCTTTTTCAGAGTAGGAGGATGTTTTTGGTTAATAATGCATTGATTTTTGTCAGACATAAGTAACAGAACATTCAGCAATAGTTGCTTATATCTTTCTGCATTTTTTGGATGAACATGTTGATATGCTTATGATAGACTATGGAAGAAAAAATCACTGTTTTAAAGATTATTGATACAGACTTCATTAATGCTATCACATTGTCTTTTGAATAGATAATGTATTAAAATTTCCATATTTTTAAAGAGGGGATTGGCGTTAGGTTGACCAGCCTAGTCGTCACCTTTTTTTTTTTTTTGTATGGTATTTTACCATCAACACACTTCCAGCCTGCTGGTATCTCAAGCAGAAACAATTCCTCAAAAACATTTTGGTCTTGTTTTCAGTAGCAATAAGAATTTGTTGTTGAATCTTACAAAGTTCCTACTACCAGAGCTAGATCTTGTTTCAAAGAGTTGCGCTGCTTGCATGCCTTCCACACACTTTTCAGGGTATGTAAATAATATTTCTATTTCATCTAAGGATAGACTTGAATTCAGGAAAAACAAGGATCTAATCTCTATAACTTATGCTTCTTCCTCCCACAAGACTGCAAGTGCATCAATCACAATTCAAATTATATTTTTAAGGCAGAGTGTGGGTGGCACTGGGCTCATTGATAAATTGATCAATTAATTTTTATTGTTACTGCATTTAAAAGCCTTGTCTAGGAATCAATGGTGTCAAATATGTTAAAAGACACAGAGCAAAATTAAACCTGCAATAAGACAAGAAACTACAGATGTTCAGAAACAGAAAGAAAAGACCAGTCAGGATAATGCTTGTTGTTTTAAAAGAGTATATTTCAGCAAAATAACAGGACAGCTATTACTAGTCCCTTTAGTGGACATTATAGATATGAAAATTTGTAGGAAATAGGTGAAAAAGTATTATACATATGTACAGGTGATTGTTCCAAGTCTGAATGGCAACCTAAGAAAAAGCAGAATGCGTTCAAAAAAGGGAAAATTATGTCTGATCCTGTGGGAGATAAAAATAGATGACATGGTTATTCATAGTAATGAATGAAATATGGTCAATAGGCAGGGAAATAGGAAAGGAAGTCTCTTTCAAGTGAGCAAAATTATCTTCTGTTTGAAAGAGAAGAGAAATCAATGCAAAGGATGAAAAATTATTGATGCAAAATTAGCAAAAAACCACATAACATTTGAATATAACTCCAATCTAAAGTCTTCATGTGTTTGTATTAAAAAGAAATTTCTCCATAACCATCACTCTGTGAAACAGTTGATTGTGGAGGAGTTAGAAACAATATAGAACTTGTCTACATGCAGAACAAGGGGGCTTGGTTCTCAACTTGCTGTAAGTAATATTAGCTGTTGTTCCCAGAATACACAGTATCCACTACTGAGTTAGTTTAGATGAATATATTTTATTATGTCCTGGTCATAGAGAAATACAATATTTATAAGGGAATGCACCACTGGAAATAACATAATGCCAAATGCAGAGAAGATAGTATTCATCTTGAAAATACCTGGATGCTTGAGAATATATATCAGATTTCATATTCAAGTATTTGAAAAGTTGTTCTGATGTAAAACCTGAGAGTTTTAATAAAAACTGTATTAGAGTTTAAGTGAGACTCAAACCTGTCACTTATCATCTGCTGCAGATATACTAAATATATAATTGATTTGTAGAAGGAAAATTAATTGTTTTTTGAATTTAAGTAAGGCTAGATTTTTTTTCTCCTACAGAACAAATTGTACTGTCATACAAATTTATGGTCATACTGAATGTAATTTATTAGTGTTTTTTAAAATCTACTTAATTCTGAATAATGGAGTGTAGGAATTATGACTGTGCATCGTAAGGGAGTGAAATATGTACACCTATCTGATTTTCACCTAAGACATGTAGTAATAGTAGAAAGATAAAAATGAAAAAAAAAAACAAACTGAAGGAGTAGTATGATTATATATATTCTTTAAAAATTGACATGGTGATTGATATCAATTTATATGTGCAAATAAAAAAAAAGTTCTGCTAAGGTCGCAGTATAAAGACGTATAGATACAAGGCAAAAGCTGTTTTAAGACTAAATATAGCAAACAATTTTGTATGTATTTGTAATTAATTCTTGCTATGGCAAGACATGTCAGAGGAAAAAATAAGGTAGAACTTTTCGGAAGTAAAAAGTGATGTCCTTTGTTGCTGTGCTCAATGGACATTTCCAAGAGATGGAGTTATCATAGACTTTTGTGGGCTCAGAATACTCTGATTAAAGTGATTGCTTTTTGGCAGCAAAAGACTGTACAATAGACTGCTCACAGGCAGGAATAATGTAGCAAATCCAGGTGGTTAGTACTGCAAATAAAAAAAAATGGATTATTAGATGGACTTCAGTGAGGCTTTTTCACAATGTTTCACCAAATACATTATATTGACATTGGCTTTTATGAGTAAACTTGGTTAGAAAAGGTGAAAATAAGAAAATATAGGTTATATGTGTATGGTTTTTACTGTTACTGGAGAGAGAGCAAAACACATTTTTTGCCATCTTTCAGAAAATGTATTTATTGAAAGAACAAGCATTTAGAGATGTTGTCACAAACAATTTAATCGGGCCTGTTACCCACCTGTCCAAAGCCATGACATCAAGTCTCTGGGGAGTGGGGTTGAGGGAAGTGAAATATGTCCGATGTATGAATGGCAGCCTCTTCCACTACATGAAGACCTCTTCAGTGAAATGTACTGGAAATAGGATTGTGGAAGTGGTGCAAATCTCATTCAGAGAAGCTCGCCCTCATTGCCCTGATCCCTTTAAATTGCAATGAACTCTCAACACTGTATTTCATCATTAGTCTGGAAGCTCAGCAATTGTAGCTGTGTATCAAAGATCAGCAATTTTTGCTAGAAGGCTATGAAAATTGAGAGTTACTAGCATGCCTGAATTTTGAATCACTGTATGACAAGACAGAAAGAAAATTTTCCATTTGAAAACATCCAAGTCTTTTGATTTTGTGTGTTTTTCCAAGGTTGTCTATTTATTCAGAATCTTTTTGACTTTTAAGTGTTGAATTTAGTGAAAATTATACACTATACATAAGAGAACAGAAATAACAGTTAAGGCTCAACATGATGGCCAATTTAGATCGGTCACCAGGGCCAGGATTTACAATGTCTGCCTGTGGAAATGAGCATGTGAACTAGTCTTGGCAGGTTAATTTTACAGTCTATAGAAAGAAACAGGTACTTTCAGAATGCAACATATTTCATTCCAAAGTAAAAATATTAAACACAGAAGATGATTCTGTGTTCTAACATCACCTATTTTCCACCATTTGCTGCAATGACAGCAAATAGCCGTGCATAGCTAATTCAGGTGTAGAAGTAACAGTTGGCTAACATGAACTGAACATTGAGCTTCTGACTTAAAAGTTTACTCAAAAAAGCTTATTTATATTTACACTGCACATTTGACAACCATTTGCATGTATATTTTTTAAAATTTCAATTAAACCCTACAATCACCATACAAAGTGATTCTTTAACATATTTAAAGTATTTTTATTCTATCAAATTCTGTCTATAATGTTAGGTATAATAAATTTCTCTCCAATGAAAACAATTATAAATGAAGATCAATTTGTCTCTTACTTTTAGTTAAGCCATACCACAGTTACAATGTACTTTGGCAGATTGTAGACCTAGATGTAGTCTCAGCATTTTTTGCAAAAGTTAAAATATATGATTCCTTTATTAACTGTCAGTATTGTGGTACATCCAGTATTTGGTTCATAACCACAATGTGATAGTCTGTGCCATCATTGGCAAATCAATGGTTAAACTATGTTTAAGCATAAATGTGGTAAATGTGACAACGAGCTGGAAAGCAGCAGTCCTGATGGACACCAAGTTGAATGTAAGCCAGCAATGTCCCTTTGCCATAAGGAAGGTAAATTATATTCTAGGACACATTAGCACCCCAGGTGAACCCCAAAATGGTCACAAAATGGATAACCGGTCACAGGGTTTCACACTTTTATAAGTTTCGGTCCATTAGCATATTGGAGGTAATTGTCCAGCTACAGCTTTAGCCCATGGAGTCCCATCCTTCTTGTTTTTCCCTCCTCAGTCCACCATTGTTTATGCTCTTGGGCCTGAGATCTGGATCAGCTGTCCTTGGGTCCCCAGCTAGAGAAGGAATTGTTTTGTCTACCTTTTCTGTGAAGAGAGCTTACTGTCCCCTCATATGAAGACCCACACACTAAAGCTGCACAGAATCTGAAAAATATAAAAGCTAAAACCGGAGACATCATGCTCAGTCTCAGAGCAAGAGGCAATGGGCACAAGCATCAACACAGGATGCTCCCTCTAAGAATCACTTTGTCACAGTGAGTGTGAAAGATGCACTAGATTAGATTTCCCAGAGGCATTGTGGACTCTCAGTCTTTGGAGATATTCAAAAGCCACCTGAACCTGGTCTGAGAAATTGGCTCCAAGTGGCTTTGCTTGAGCAGAGGATTGGATCAGAAAACTGCAAAATCCCTTCTCAGAATAGTCTTTCTGAAATTCTGTAAAATATATTTTAAAAGGCCCTGAAAAAGTATTTTTAAAATAATATCAGTAGATGACAGCAATTTAATTATATTATATTTACTTATTAATTGCAATGATAATTTAAATTAAGTACTATTAAATACTAATCTTTAATTTTTAATTTAAATTCAAAAGACAGCCTTTGAAACATCAAATACATAGAAGGAAATGATCCTGAGGTTTGCACGACCTTATTTTTGACACATGGAGCAGTCTTCAGCTGGAAAAGGCACTGGTATTTAAATTCATGTATTCCAAACTATATTAATAATTATAGAGTTTTTTCTAACCTTTCCTAACTGTTACTAAATAGTTGTAGGTCCCAGAAAGATGCTCTGTCTTGGATGCTAGAGGATGACTGTCCTTTTATTTTTGGGTCGTAAGTGACCTTAAAAATCATCCAGACAATCCTTCTTGCTGGTAGGCAGAGACACTTCTCACTAAACCAAGTTACTCAAGATCTCATCCAGCCTGGCTTTGAATACTGCCAGGATGGGGCATCCACAACTTCTCTGGACAAGCAACCTGTTCAGCTACTCACCACCTTCACTGAAAATAATTTCTTTGCTATAGCTAATCTAAACCTCTTCCCTTCCAGTTTAAAGCCGTTCCAACTTGTCCAATCGCTACAGTTCCTGATGAAGACTCCCTCTCCACCATCCCTGACGGCTCCTGTCAGATAGTGGAAGGTTGCTGTGCAACCTTCTCTTCTCCAGGCAGAACAGCCCCAGATTTCTCAGCCCATCTTCTTAGGGGAAGTTCTTCAGTCCACTTATCAACCTCATGGACTCCTCTCAATTTGCTCTGAGGGTTTCCTGTCCTTCTGATGATGGGACCACCAGAGCTGGATGCAGTACTGCAGGACGGGTCTGAGCAGAGCAGAGCAGAGCAGAGCAGAGGGGCAGAATCCCCTCCCTGGCCCTGCTGACCACACGGCTTTGGATGCAGCCCAGGACACGTTTGGCTTTCTGAACTGTGAGTGCTTGTTGCCGACCCATGTTAAGCATTTTGTCAACCCTCAAACCCCAGTCCTTCTCTGCTGGATTTTTCTCAAGTACTTCTTGGCCCATGTTGCATAGAGAAAGTGGTGCTACAGTTTTCAAAAAGCAGACAAGTAGGATGTGTCCCCACTGCTACGATTACTCAGCTAGTACACCAAGGACTCTCTTCTCTGTCTGTCTCTCAGCAAGCAACAGAACAAGTTTTTATCTGGAAACAGGCACTCTGAAAGAGGCTTCCTTGTTGGGGAAGAGACACATTTTTTTATAATTAATTTCTATATTGACTTAGAATTGTTAATAAAGGTAGAGTTACTTTACTTAAAACAAGGTCATATACATACTTCTGGTCTTACGGAAATCCTTTGTATCCTTTGATTTATCAGTTTTATTCGAAGTCACATGAAACATATTGAAAGTTAGGAATGTTTGAGTTAAAAGGAAAAGGAAGACTACTGTGGTCTTTTTCCCACACTTTTTTGGACATAAACAACACCTATATTCTATTCATAATACAAAAGTAATGACTAGGAAAAAGCAGTGTCAGTCATTGGACTTTAACCATTAAAGAATTCCTCAAACTGTTCCTTTCAGCATGTCTGAATTCCTTTGGGCAGCAATGATATTACAAACTCATATTTTACACAGCAATAAAATTATAGGAAAGTTATTTCTGTTTTATTCTAGGTCCAGTAAGATTAGGTTAAAGTTTCTGATCAAATTATTTGTAATTTAACAAATAGTTCCAGAAAGTATTTTCTTTACCAACTGTAATTCATTATCATTTTTTAAAATTAAGTGTAGGAATTATGACTGTGCATTTTAAGGGAATGAAATTTGTACAACTACCTGATTTTCACCTAAACTATGTTGTAGAAGTAGAAAGATTAAAATTCAGAAGAATATAAACTCAAGAAGTACTCTGAATAGATATATTCTTAAAAAATATAAATGGTGATTGATGTCAAGCTACATGTGCAAATGAAAAATGTGCTGTTAAAGTATCATAGTCTTACAAGAATATTAAAAAAGGAAGAAAGAATATCATGGTATTCATAGGTATTTTATCAAAGCATCACGATGAAGTCAACACTGAGAGGTTAGTAGCGGTCTGGTCTGAGATCCTTTAGGCAAATCTAAATTGAGTAAGAGAGCAAACTCTGGTAGGTCCTCTGCAGATTCAAACATGAGAAAGAAGAGAAAAATAACCATTTCTATTTAGTCCCTCCTGTAAAGTTCTGGGCTTTTTTCTCCAACAGTCATGTTGCTCAGGGCCTGTGTAGCAGGAGCCCAAATCTGAGTAACAAATAAATGTGTGCAAACCCTCTTTCACAAGCAGTTTGTGATACAAATGATCAGGAAACCAAGAAAGAAGACAATGAAGCCCTATTTATTTTCAAATCCAAGTGTAAGCAAAAAGTCAGGGATGTTACTTATTACAAGGGTGTCAGTTTAGCACCTGTCATCACTACAGTCTTTCCTGCCTTCAGCTGTCCCAACCACTTTGCATGTGATGTTTTGTCCTGGAAACTCCCATCTCCCAGAGATGAGACCTGAAAAACAGGGAACTTATTTAGGCAAATCAGCAGAATTTATAAACATTTAAATGCCCAACTATTAAATTGCAAATTATAAGAATATAAAGGGTAAAACAAATTATGAAGAATGATGTTTGAAAATAAGTAGAACTATTCCCTGATGTAAACTAAGACAGGGAAAAATAGGGTTTTTTCTTTAACTTTTTGACATTTTTGTATAAGTGATTCATGCTAAGCTAAAGAGAGGCAGAATCCAATGCCAGATAAAATTTCTGGTAAATACATAGCATCTTGGTTTAAATCTTTTAGATCATAACTGATTTGGAGAAAAGGTATTGGAGCTTGTTTAAGCTCTGTCTCATTTTCCATCATGAAATATTTGAAAGAGTCTTAAAATTAAAACTGCTGATTAAAACTTCTTATTGCCCAACCACTTTTTTTGTTACAGTATTTTGTGTAAATGTCACATTAGGTCTGAAACTCCTGAACACTGGCAGAAATTATACATTTTCACTGGAGATATTAAACATTAAGAGTTTTTTTGGGGGTCATGTGATGGCTGGAGTGGGAGATTGGAATTCTTGCAGGTATTAAGACAGATATGGGCAGGCATTGACACCAGTCATGAGTTTATCTCATGGAAAAGGTTTATTGCAGAATACTGAAATATGTGAAATAGTTTTTCATTGAAAAGCAAGTTAGGCATTGTAATTTTTTTTTTTACTTTTAATGAAAGGGCATTTGTAATAAAGATCCTTGTTTTATGCCTGTGATAATATCTGACTTATTTTCCAAAAAAGAGGTCTCTGCAGTAAAGATGCACTCTGAGGTCATTTCCAGGGTGGAAGATAAGCACTGTTTCCTGAGTGATACAGCTGAGCCTGACTAAACCACAATTGCTTTTTATCTGAGTCTGCTTTAATTTCATTCCATAAATTGTTCTACTCATTTCCCTGAACAACACTGAAGGTCTGATTTGTAGAGATATTGAGCATTCAAACCTCAAACTTTCTTTTCAATTAACAGCTTGTTTTTGCACTGTCTTTCCAAAGCACCATTTTAAGATACAATGTATAATAAAATATATGACAGACAAAGGAGCTGTGTATGTTTTACACAAGTATTAAAGTAATCTATTAAGGCAACCATTAAGCAAAAATGCTCAGATTCTGCTTTTTTTGTGAAATGGAGGTACTTGGGGCTATTTTTTAAATGTATTAAGTTCTCATATGTTAACCTTAGAAGATGTCAAATATATGAATGACATAAAGAGATTTCAAGTCCATTCTGCTCAAAAAAGTAAGAAAAATGAAGAAAAAATAATTCCATTGATATTTCCAGTGTAGTAAACATACTGGAAAAATACCTGGAATATTATAATAATTCTAATAATAACAAGGAAAAATCCCCCAACTAAATAACACCAAAAACCATGTTGTTTTTCATTGGAGGTTAAATTAGATTAGTCTTCATCAAGACTGACTACGTATAATGGATTACTATCAATACATTATCTTCTAATCTAACTATGTGGGATTTGTCATTGTGTCCAAGGATACTTCAAGAACATGAGTTCAATGGGGAGCAGAATGATGAACTGTGCTCATTCCACCCAAGGACATCATCTCTCATAAGTGCAAGCAAACGGATTTCTTGTCAAGAATACCAAAAGGAAAAAATGTATTTAATTTCTTTTGGGGCTTACTATGACAAAGAAACAAAAAAGGGTTTGATAATGGCCTGAAAAAAGACATCAGAAGACACCAAAACTAAAATGTTTACGCAAATCAACAATTCTTGCATAATAAATGACTATATATTTATTGTATCAAAAATATTACCTAATATATATATAGTAGCATATATATCATAATATGTATATAATACTTACTACATGTAGTCTATAATCATGGTAAGTCAGAACAAAAAGACTCAGAGTGTTTTTTTATCAGAAATAAGCATAACTGAAATATATATTCCAAACCAGATGGAAATGTTGGTTTTTTTTAAAATTGTAATATAATTGCAGCTAAAGTTTATACATATTGTGAAATACTGTGTGGATTTTATTCTTTCGTTAATTGAGATGCTTAAAAAATCAAAACCATATTTTTTCAATCTTGAGTCTCATTTAGTTGAATTCATTTTAGAGGAAAGAATTTGCTGAAATTGCTGTAGTTGTGTTATCAATGAACATACTGTATTTTGTACTTATGTTGCAGCAGCTTCCTACTTAAACCTTCCCTGCACCTCAAGATGTGTCAATCCAGCGAAGGTAAATGTAATCTTGGAGAGAATATGGAGAAAAACATTATGTCCAACATTTTAAATTTTATCCTAAAGTTCTTTTTGGATGTCAACATCAGTAAATATTTCGACTTTACTAATGAAATTAGTCTTCCTGTTCACAGGAAAAAAGTGAAATTGACATCAAGAAAACTGACATACTCCATAACTTTTCTTCCTCTGTTTTCATTGGTAATCGCCTCTTTTTCAAGGCCATGGACCTTAGTCCAGGGAATGGGGGAAAGAAGATTGGAAGAGACGATCAGGTTGAAGGCCATGTGAGGAACATGAATATACACAAGTCCAAGGGACCCAACACAGATAGTGGAATGGAGTGCACCCTCAGTGATTATGCAGATCACACCAAGCTGAGTGGCACCATTGATATGCTTAGGGAAAGAGATGCCATGCAGAGGGACTTTGACAGGCTTGGGAAGTGCCCCACAAGGACTTCATGGGGTTCAACAAGGCAAGGTGCAAGATCCTGCTCCTGAATTAATTCCCTTTATCAGTACAGACAGAGGGATGCATTGCTCAGAGCAGCTCTGCAGAGGAGGTACAGGTGGATGAAAAATTGGACATGAGATCGCAATGTCTGCAGCTCAGAGGGCCAACTGTGTTTGGGGCTTCATCAAAAGCAGCACAGCCAGCAGATTGAGGGAGGTAATTCTCTGCCTCTGCTTTGCTCTTGTGAGACCCCACTTGGAGTGTTCCATCCAGCTCAGTGTAAGAATGGACCTTTTAGAGAAGGTCTAGAGGAGGACCATAAAAATGGATTTAGTTTGGATAAAAGGAAGAGAATTTTTATTATGAAGGTGTTGATACACTGGAACAGCTTACCCACAAAAGTGGATGTCCCATCACTGAGGGTGCTCAAAGCCAGATTAAACAGGGCTTTTGGCAACTTGTTTTAGTGAAAGATGTTGTTGCTTATGTCAGAGGGTTTGGAAGGTATGATCATTAAAGATTCCTTCCAAACCAAAGCATTCTACAATTCTATAGATTTTTAACACTTTTGAGACTTTACCACAAACAGTTAAACATTTAATATAGGGGTATAATGCATTGCTATGTAAACATAAATAATTTAATTTCCAAGTTTTTTTTACTCTTTTGTATGATGTTTGAATTGGTATTTTGATATTTCCTTCCAAACCACTGTAATTATATGTGGCCTTTCTTATTTAGTAACAGCAGATTGTACTCTATTGGCAAGCAGCTTACTGTGTCAAATGAGGGATCAATAGTTTGCTTACTTTTTTTGATGCAGTTACTGAATATTTTGGTTACTGGCAATGAATGAATTAAGATTGTATGATATTTTTTTAATGTTTTTTAGAGTTTTTTAAAATTTCATCCTCTGTATTATACCTCTTCCTCTTCCACAGTCTCTGGCTCAAAATAAAATGTCCTATTTCTGTTGCAAAATGTAAGATGGAAAATTTGCATCTCACACATAGCAGTCAACACAGTTCATTTCACTTAGAAAAAGGTTTAAATGCACTAAAAGAAAACTAAAATCCTTATCATGTGATTCTGATGTGATCTCAAGGGAATAATCCTTGCTGTTAAAATAACAGTTATTAAAAAATACAACACACACTGAGTGCACATGGAGAGCAAAAAAAGGAGGCCTGTTATTTCAGTACCTTATGGATGTCAGAATTCTGATTTAATTGGTACATGAAAGAAATCCTTCTTACAATATGAACTTTTATTTCATTTGCAAATTTCTTAATTATTTCACTTTTCTAAATCCTGTGTGACTTCTAGCACATCTTGAACACCATGATCTCAGCACATCATTCTAATTATGTGATCATTTGGCAATTTTTCACAGTAAAAAATCAGCTGCCTTCACAGACTAACACATACCTTTGCGCTATTTGTTCAGGCATTGTCATGGTTTTGTGGAAGATTAAATTAGTTTAGATTGTGTTTCATAACTGTTCTGCTGTATCATGTTTATTACAGAGAAACCAGCTACTGATTATCACATCCACCACCTTGTCTTTTTCTCCATTTACTGAGCAGTAGATTCAACTGCATGTCACTCCACTTCATGATGAATGTGAATTCCAGAACCTCAACAGCTTCTGGAAATCTTGAGTGCATGAAGCTCACTGCACTACACTGCCTGCAGATGTCAGGGACATGCAGACTTGTGACACAGATGATTCCTGCTATGGTTTGAAGAAGCATGTCCACCTCCACACCCTGGCTGAGTGGACACCATCCGACCATTGTGCCATCCTTCCTGACCTGACCACATGGGCTCTCACTGCCTTTTGTGGATGCCAGAGAGAAGAGCATTCAAGATGCTCCTTAATAGTAGGGCAGTTTCTTTCCTTATTCTGTTTCTCTCAAAGAACTTATGCCTGTGCATAACTCAGTGCAGCTGTGTTAGCTGTTTTACCTTACCTTGGAAATTCAAAGAACATCCCTGTTTTGTGGCTGGAGTTCTAGTCACATCTGTTTTTTTCCCAGGTTGCACATATTTGTTGGTATGTTTTTGAAACTGTTTTCTTTCCACCCTGTTTCATGATTCTTTGGGTCTTTCTTGTTGCCATTGCTCTTCACCATCTTGTATCCCATCCCTTTCTACTGTTTACTTCTTTACTTGGCTGTGGTTTAGAGTCTCATTCCTCCATTTTCCTAGTGTAAAACTGTTCCAACCAGGCTGGCCTGCCTTTTGAGAAAAGTTCTCTTACCCCACTTTGCCAGAGCTATTACATCTCTCTGTGACAATGCATGATTCTCAAAGGTGGTGTGATCATAAAAGCCAAAACCTCGATGTTACACCAGCTTGGATGACAATATCAGTTCATTACAATCATGTTACTGGTAAGAATTATGCATCCCCTTCAGCTGCTCTCAGTACACTGAAGCTAGTAGGATCGAGTGACAGAAGGCTTAGCCTGGAAGCACACCAGATGTAGCTGAGACCTAACCCTTTAAGTTAGGTAACAGCATTGTTATTGATCTGAATTATTCACTAGGGAGTTATACTGCTTCCTGAGGACTTGGATCTGGGGTGTATGTGATTCTGTTGATGATTTGCCAGGCTGGCTTTATTCCTATGGAAAAGTGACATTAATTTTTAATATGTATTTTCTTTAAAAAGCAGAATCTCAAAACAGGTCATACATGCTTGTAGATGAGAATAAGGTCTACCACTGCAGAGTGTTCTGACAATTATTTTTTGATTGCCTGCAATGGTATTTCTGATAATGCTTTCCATTTTTTTCCTAGAAAATTCCCCTTTCAACACAAAACTGAAATGAGCTGAAATGAAAACCCTTTTAAATTGCGAATGAAAAGGATGTGAGCTTTCTGTTCTGCTGCACCTCACATGTTGGCAGAAGCATTTGCAGCTGGAGTTTAAGCAGACAGAAAGTCAGCAAAGTGACAGAAATATTCCTAAAAACTCTACCTAGCTTGTCTACCAAGATTGCAAAATGCATTTGACCAAAAAAAATATGTCTAATAATCTAATAGCTTGACAATTTTCACCCAGTGATGATATAAACTCTACATGATGTATGAAGCATTACTACAGATGAAAGCATCTTTATATGACACAGTCTTACTTAAAAATATAAGGTCTGAGGATAAAAGTTCAAGGTGAAATATCTTTCCTAAAAATTGACCAAATTATTAAATATTCTAGCTTTTGCTCTTCACCTCCAAGTCTGTTATTTGAGTACATCTTCCAAGATTATAAACCTACATATCTGGAACAAAATTAGTTACTTCATGACAACAGGGATGATCTAAAGATCAAGGAAATGCTTTTCAATAGAAGCAGGTCAGTGATATATGGTTGATTATGAAGGTAGGAAAAATTACATTTTAATGAAGTTGTTATCATCCAGATTATGTCATGGATGAAGGTGGCATTAAGAATATCTTAATTATGTAGTGCTCTGAGAGTACATCTTTGTGTCAAAAAATCCTGTTGGTGAATCACAGAAGAAACGAGAGGAATTAGGGAGTGTATAAAATGGGCTGAAAGCAGTATATTAAAAAAACACAAACCCTTTTCCTTTTTCAACCATATTTTCCCTAGTATTGCCAGGTTTTATGAAGAAAAGAAGGAGGAAAACCTGTAAAACCATACCGTTAAATGAAGAATGTCTTGTAATTGTAAGTTAAACAACTATTATTTGCAATTTTTTTCACAGGACTGTTTAATTGGATGGTGTATTCATGTAAAATTATCTACAAAGGCTCCTTAATTTAGAACATGAAGACATATCATGGTTCTATGGCTAAAATGTGAAGATTAAGTTTGAATAGGAAAAAAATTTAGGCAGCATCAATATTAAGCCTCCAACACATCCTCTCTGAGGCACCTAGTCCATGTGTTACCCATTCCGGGGCAAGCTTAGGGAAGGACACCCCTGATGGACCAAAGGGACATGAGACCTGGCTGAGGGTAAAAGACGCCTTTAGACACACAGCCTCACTGCCTGTGCTGCCTGCCACCTAAGCTGCAGACATAACCTGCAGACAAATTGCAGAAAGTTTTATAAATGGGGAAGAGAAAAGTGTTCATGTAGATGTTCATATAAATGTTTCTTATAATGGTTTACTTTCCATAGTTACTGAGTCACTGAGTGGAGGTTTGCATTGGCTCTGAGTAAGTAAAATAAATTCTCCAACTCCACCTGCCACTGATGATAGAAGACACCCATTCCAATTCGAACTCATTCTGAGATGGTTACAGGTAAGATTCTGTGAGGTACCAGAGTTATTGGCTGCTTTTGAGAAGTTGAAAAATTTTAAAATCTCTTATCATATAAGGCGGTCAATATCTCCATTCAGGTCTCCCTTTGTCTCTTTCTGCTTGGTCAGGAAAACATTCTATCAAAATCTCAATCAAAGTTGAAGTGTTTTGTATGAAGGATTTCTACCTCCACATAACACTAATTTTCCAGTCTAAAAAGTCTATTATAAAAGTATTCCAAAGTAGATGTAATCATAGACACACATCTCTGGATAAACAGGACCAAAGGCTCCTGTGGTAAAACATTGGTTAAAGACAAAAAGAAGAGATTAATCTTAACTGATATATGTCAAATAAAAAATGTCTTGTAAAAGGCCATGGTACCGAAAACCTGTTGTCTTTAAACATGATTCTCACCACCTTAGAGAAACTGAACCAATTTTTGGTTGTAGGAAAAGAGGAATAGAAAAAAAAAGGGAAAGGGATAGGGAAAAGAGAAAAATGGAAAAAAAAATGAGAGTGGAAAGAATGAACGATGAAAGGAGATACATAAGCTGAAGCTGGTAAACAGGAGTGAAAGGTCTCTGATGATGACATTAGCAGACCAGGTTGCTGAGTGACTGATCAAGTGACACAAAGTAATCCAGAACCATACTGTGAAACTACATCATGAGTTAGTATGTGAATAAAGAGCATACTGTGTTTATCTCAAATCATAAGGAGATCATCAGTTCAGGAAAATAAAGTTCTACTTTTATACCACTGTAAGTGAATAAAAGATACAACTTCATACAATAAAGATATTCTGTATCAGAAAATAAAACCAATTATTTGAGGAAATTAAAAATTACCCAAATAGCCATCTTTGCTAGGTCTACTATGGCATCACAAAGGTTAAAATTGTATGAATGTTGCTTATACATAAAGTGTTGTAAAAATTATATATTATTTTTATAATGAAAATAATTTACTTTATATTTTGAATAAATTCTGACCTTGATATAAACATAATTTATTTAAATTATTTTTATTTTAATATAAATTTATGAGAAAAAAAGCTGAACAAATTGAAGGTTGTTAATATATAAAAACATATTGTAAAAAATAAAATACAACCTGAAAGTATTTGGATTTTTAGGTCAATTATTGGCAACTAAATTTAAAAAATAAGCAAAATCTTGGATTATATGTATACCTATGTGTCACTAACTGCAAGGGCACAGACAAACTTGCCAATATGTATTGGAAAATTATGTGAAGTGTTATTCCACCAATTTTTTCTTGAAATTTTGCTTCCTCTTAAGAGGTTCATATGTATGGGTTAGTGCTATTGAGTGTAATGATGGCTTTGTTCTTTTTCAGTTCTATATTTCCGTGCCACCAATTTAGAGAAACTTATCTACTGATTGTTGATATTTTCATCAGACAGGATTTGTTGGATGTGGAATATTCTATACTGCAGGAAAGTGGGAAGAGAAGTTCTGGGAAGGGAAGTTCTGGGAAGGGAAGGGAAGTTCTGGGAAGGGAAGTTCTGGGAAGGGAAGTTCTGGGAAGGGAAGGGAAGGGAAGTTCTGGGAAGGAAAGGGAAGGGAAGGGAAGGGAAGGGAAGGGAAGGGAAGGGAAGGGAAGGGAATACTTCAAATTACAAATACTATTTCAGTACCTTCACCAATGCTTAATATTTGTGCTCTTTGAACATTGTCTTTTAAAAAATTATTTTTTAGTATGGTTATTGCTTTTTTCTTTTTATTTTTTAATTGCTTACAAGGTTCCTATTCTAAGCAAGAACACATTGTATGCAAAGAAGTCTACAAGAGAGACTAAGCTCCTTATGGCTTTGCAAGTTTACAAGAGATTTACTGTTTGAATTGGTACTTTGTTTTCTGGCATCTATAGATTGAAAGAATGCAAAAGAAGTAATCTTCAAATATGACCATTAAGTTTTCTCCATTGGTAGTTCCTTCTCATTTTGTGAACAGAATAACAAAGACTAGGCACTTATACTCAGCTCTGAGCATAGGTGATTTTTCAGTTCATGCAGCACCAACATGACTGCAACTTGCATGGTCAAGCTAGTGACCCTCTATGGGTTACTTAGTAGCAAACCATGGCATTCAGAAAATGGCTAGTGCATGCAAAAGCCTTTTATAGATGACTCAGTCAAATGGCTTTGAAGCTGTACAGTGAGAAATAGTCTCAGGAAGTTATGGATTTCCCCTGGACACAGCAGCAGTGACTGCCATGGCTTCTACAGCCTTCTTGAAAGAGAAGCAGAAAATAATGCCGTAAACATCATCAATTATTTGTCCATTTTCCATCTTATTTTCCCTATATATATCTCTAAAGATCTTGCTTTTCATTACATAAGAGTATTTGAATTCCACTGAGCTAAAGAACACAATCTCCTGTATGTGGTATTTGGAATGCCAGGCCTCTTTGCTTCCATTATAAGATGACCAAACATGGAAATTAAAGCAAAGAAAACATTTCCCTCTTCTCCCCCCTCCTTGTGGAAAGGGGAGGATGAAGACTCTGAATATGTGCTAAAACCTGGTTCCTGATGATTGTGTCTCTCTCTTTGCTCTCTTCATTACTGGCAACTCTTATACCGAGGGTATGTCATCTGGTCTCCAGCAGCTGCAGAGACAGGATGCTGGTGACAGCAAGTTTCAGGCAGTACAGAAAGAGGGTGACCTCTGCTGGAGGAGTCACCCCTGGCAGAATCCTGCTGCTCTGCTCCTGAACATAGTCAAACGGTCTGCCTAGATAGGACGGAGTTCAAAACACAAGGAAGGAAAGGAACAGCAGCCGTGTGAGGGATTGATGAACAAGGCCAGCAAGCAAAGGTCCTGGGCTTGTGTGGAAAAAGAGAACACATAGTCAGCAAAGCAGAGCTTAAACGGAGTCAACTCAACTATTTATATGAAAGGAAGTGACTTACCATTAGCAGGGAGACCCACAGACCCTCTCTGTAAATCAGCATGCTGAAGATGCCTTTTTGAAGTGCCTGTACATGGCTGAAACGCTGAGAATAAGCATGAGGAGTTAGAAATCTGTGTGGGGTTGCAGAGCTATGACTTTGTTGGGATCACAGAAATGTGATGGGATTACAACCATTACTGGAGTACTATAATGTACGCATACAGGGATTTTAGAAAGAACTTGCTAGAAACACAAGGATGGGCAATTTTTCTTTGGGTGAGGAGCAGCTGGAGCACAAGGAGCACTGTCTGGGGATGGACGATGAGAAAATGAGAGCTTTTGGGTAAGGACAAAGGAGTTGAAGAGAATAGGGGACATTATAAATGGGCATGTCTGCCATAGACCACTTGGTCAGGAACTAGAACAGATGAGACCTTCTTCAGACAGCTGGAAGCAGTTTCAAATTCACAGGTCCTGATCCTCCCTGGGGATTGAACCAGATGAATATCTATTGGATGGACAGCACAGACCAGCAGACTGAAAGCAAACCTGGAGAGAACTGATACACCTTCCTGAGCCAAGTGATAGAGAATATGAAGAGAAGGACTGCATAGTCACAAAAGAGGAAAGTCTTGTCCCTTTCACAAACTGAGAAATCCTTCTTCTATCTATATCTCATAAAATTTTTCACATTTATCTGTGTCTTCTCTTAAAGAATTAGCTACTTTATCTTTAGATATAACCATATTTTTTCTGTCTAGTGTGCAGAATTTTGGAAACAAACCATCATCTTTTGTGTGTGCCATGGAGTGCTTTTCCATCCTCATGACAACTTTACTTGACAAGTAAAGACAGACTAAGGACAACAAAAACCAGATTGTATATTGTCTAAATATTTCAGGGTATGCTTTATTTTGTCACTGTATTTAGCATGCCCCTTTGTTTTCACTTACACAGAAACAGAACACATATTTTTGTGTCATGATATATAAGCAGAGAATAAAAATTAGATGTGATTAATGTTAACACTGAAATACACACATGATAATTTTGTGTCATAATTAATGTTTTTCTATTTGAATTCTTTCATCAGCCTCTGTGTGGTGCTACACATACAAAACTCATTTTCATTTGAAGTCCTGTTAGGGAGAAAAGTTTATGTGTTGAGCTGTACTCCAATTCAGTTCCACAAGAGATAAAAGCGATAAAAACTGAAGAATTCAACTAATTTACCATATCTAAATGAAAAACAGACAACCTTTCTCCATCCTGATAGCATCTAATTACTGAGTGCCGTTTCCCAGGAAACAGAAATACCGGATGTTGAATAGCTCTTTTCATTCAGTGGAGAAACAGACCAACAGATCAACCAGGAGAGATGTTCCTGAAAATAAATCCTTTGGAAAGGACACTATCATCCTGGAAAATGCATTTGAGACAATGCAAAAGAAAGGGTTCAGTGTAGACGAAAAACAATAAAATAAATAAAGTCTTTCATGGTCAAGGTCCAGGAATTTAACACAATACTGAAAATTGCCAAAGTTGTAAAATTCCCAGGTGTCATATAATAATTCAGGAAAGGGATATTCTCTTGCTTTCTGGGTTATCCACAATCTTGTAGGAGCTTTCTCTTCTCTAGGCTCTACTTCTCTAGCTCCCTCAGCCTGTCTTCATAGCAGAGGGGCTCCAGCCCTCTCTAGATCTGATCATCTTCAGAGGGCTTCAATACAGGTACTTCCTGTGCTGTGTCCCCAGAGCTGATGCAGCCCTGTAGGTGGGGTTTCAGCAGAGCAGAGCAGAGGGGCAGAATCCCCTCCCTGGCCCTGCTGCCCACACTGCTTTGGATGCAGCCCAGGACACATTTAGCTTTCTGGGCTGGGAGTGATCATGGCTGGGTCATGTCCAGCCTCTCACCCACCGGCACCCCCAAGTCCTTTTTGGCAGGGCTGGTCTTAATTCACTCATCCTGCATCCTGCAAACTGGGAATTGCCCTGATCCAGGTCAGCACCTTGCAATTGATTTGGCTTGGAACCTCATAAAGTTCTCACAGGCCTGCTTCTGAAGTTTGTCAAGGTCCCTTTGCATGGCATCTTATCCTTGAGCATTCTCTACTGTACCACTCAGCTTGCAGGTGTCCACTGCAATCTTGATGTGGGTGCATCCAATCCCTTTGTATATGTCACTGATGAAGATATTAAATAATACAGGTCTGAATCCCTGTGAGGGACATCACTTGTCACTGATCCACATCTGCACATTGAGCCATTGACCTCTGTATGCAAACACCCAGCCAAACCCTCATTCACTGAACAGTCCAGCCATCACATACGTATCTCTCTGATTTAGAGAGATACACTGAAGAAGGAAGATGATCTGTCAAAAAAAGAGAATATAAGAAACTTGCTAGACTGTCACTTTAGTACATGTCCTTCATGCAATGCAGCCTTTTTTCTCCCTTTTTTGTTCTGTGATCATCATGGTTTGCCTGTATACCAGGTTCTTAGACTTACTCCTATGTTGTTTGTGTCTTTTATTGTCTCTACCTTGTCATCAGAGAGAAACTGAGGATGGCTTGCTTTGTTGTGGGGGCACACCATCTTTAAAAATTTGTAGCAAATACTTTGGCCTCTTGATGAGGCTCTACAAGTCCCTTCTTGTGTGGTTTTATCATACAGAATGTGAGCATGAAAAGCTTGCAACATGGTCTAGCCTAGGCAGATCAAGCTCTACAATTGGTTTTGCATGAGGCATTTCACATCTTTGATAAGTGTTTACATGGTTCCATTTTCCAGTAATCCAGTTCTCCCTTTCCTCCCGTTCAACTGATACTGGAGCAGCAATTTTCCTGGATGGATGTCTCTTAGCTGATTTTTTAACTTGCAGTTTTTGTATTCAAGCTTCTAGTGTCCAGCTAGGTTGACCACCCCACTTCTTCATGTCATCCCTCAGTCCCACTGGAAGAATCAGGGGGTTACACACAGTGTATGTCATCACTAGCCCCTCCCTTGAGTAGAGAAAGGCTGACTCTCTATAGTTGAGACCTTGGCTAGTGTTAATGAAAAACACCTCTCTTTGAAGTGCTCAGGCAATATTTGGATCGTTTTCTCTACAGTCAAGGTGAAAGGTCATGGTAAGGAAGTGAGATTCTCCTCATATTCTTGGAGTTGTTTGATCAATCTATCCATAGATTCTGTGACTATCCAGCTCATTCTTAGCAGTCTGTTGGCATATGACACCACCAAATTTCCTTTAAACTTTTTCCACATGGCCCAGACTTTGTCCAGGCTTTTGGATACCTGGTGGTCATTGGGAGTATTATAGAGCACCTCCACCTTGAGTAATTCCCTCAAGTACTGGATACCTTCCTCAATATTAGTTCATTTACTTTAGGAATTTTCAGGATCTTCCTTGAAAGGATACCTGTCCTTCACACTTGACAAATAGCTGAGAACTCATTCTCTTTTCCCAATCTCTTTGTCAATGGCTTTATCCCTAGCAAGGTATTCCAGTTGCCAGGCTTTTTTACCCTTTAATTCTTGGCTATTGACCCCAACATCACAGCTTTGGAATAGTCAGCTCAGAATTTGCTTGCCTAGTTCATAGTTTAAATATTCTCTAATATTTCAAAGCTCACCTAAGAACAGGGATTGAGTGATTCCTCACTTAATATTTCAGTAACTTCCTTCTCCTTTTCTTGTGACTTCTCTGCTGCAGAACTGTGTTTTCTTGTTGAATCTCCTGCTCTCTCTTCAAAGAAGTCTCTTAATCCCTTTTTAAACAACCTGACCTCACTTGTGTTGTTTCTTTTTAATTATAGGTATGACTGATAGAGTGGAGGGCTGGGTCTCTGGTTAGCCATAGTGTCTGCTGAAATTTTTCAGATTCAGAGATTTTCATTCTTGAAGGTGCTGAACAGTATTGATCAATGTTTGGTAGGTGCTGGTCAGGCCTCAGCACAGTGCAGTAAAATGTGTTTCTCTGAAACAGCCAGGGCATCTCTTCTCAAACATGTTATGTCAGGATTCTGCACTTGTTCAGGAATGAAGATCCAAATACCTGGAGGGGGGGAGCTCTCCAGATATCTGCCCATATTCTTTGAGATAGTCCTCCCACCTATACCCACACTACCAAGGGGTGTAGGTCATATTCCTAAGTACCTCTAAACCTTTAAAAATCCAAAACAATATTCCTAAGAAATGCCGATAAAAGTATTTTGACTACCCAAGGATTGTCTGGATGCTGAGAATTTATTGTAATGATGGAGAAAACATTTCAAAATGTGTCAAAGGTGCCACTCTCTATTTCCTAAAAACAAACAAACAAAAAACCACCTCTCAGAGAAAGAATAATTATCTAGTCTTTAATTGTATCCATCAGATGATAATTGAAATACAGTAATGACTTCAGTATGGAGCCAAAATACCAGATAAACTCAAAATCAGAGTTTTAGCAATAAATCTCCCAGACATAACATCACTAAGCTCCATAGAGCTTATATATAATAAAAAAAAAAAAAAAGAGTACGAAAAACCAGATAAGCTAATATCAGAACAGATTAATCAATATAATTACAAACAACTATTTACAGATACAAATCCCCTCTCATTCACTCTAGCAAAGTCTGTTATTATCTCAAACCCTCCATACCCTATAATGGGCACAAAAATAAATGCAGTTTAATCTTGGCCTACAGCTAAGCACCACAGAGCTGCTCACCCACTCCTCCACTCCTCAGCGGGATAAGTGGAATAACTGGAAGGGAAAAAGCGAGAAATGCAGTCACAGGTTTAGGCAACTACAATTAATTAAGAAATAAATTTTGAATGCACACATGGAATGTATGTCTAGATCTACAATCTAAAAGGTCAAGTATAACACAGTAGATGGATAGATAAATGGAATGAAGAGGACTTAATATGAACATGAATTGCAATACACCAAATGTAGGATGACAAATAAAACTCTCCTTAGGAAACTAAATGTCACAAATATTCATTGTGCCATTTAAGTAAACAAAATATGGTATGAAAATTAGTGTCATTGATACCAAGAAAAATATGTCTGATAGATAACTGAAGGGCTAGAATAGCAGTTTAAAATGAAACATATTTGTTCTTTAAAAAAATGTGTAATAAAATTTAAAAACCACAAAAACCAAAAAGTGAGATCTTGACACTGTGGTACGTCACCTATCATGAAAGCTGTGCAGTACAGAATAAGTTATCTAGAATTATTTTAGCACTCTGTGTGTTGGTAATCATCTAAGATACATTACATTGTTCATAGGGATGTTACAATATTTTATTATTTACTGCCAATAAAAGTTATTAAAGACTAGTAGCAAGAAGCTACAACAGAAATAGAAAAGTACTATTTTAAAATTAGTTAGAATTTGTATACCATGGAAGTTTACTCTGTAGAATTTTTATTATCTATATGATTTCATATTGCTGTGAAACCAGAATGCATTTTACAATCAACAGGTAATTAAATAAATATATTTTGTATTTAGTTTTATACTGAATTACATTCGATTTCATATTATAGTATTTTCTTTGATTCTCTGGCTTTCAATGAAGACAGCTCTAGCACAAAAAAAAAAAGAGCAAAGACGTTCTTTTACTGCAGATTTTTTAATTGGGCAATTTAAGATAGTATTATTTTATAATACTGAGAACTTAAGTCCATATCACCAATAAGAAAATAATACACCTTTGATTATATATCACTGTAGAGCTGCAACTGTTTCCTAGGGTTAAAATATTTGTTTTCAATATTTAGATTAAAATTGTGCAGAAGCACTAGCAAATTGCTCCAACGTAAAGGGTATAAAAAATACAAATTCAATACTTAGTACAGGTTTGCTATGATCGTTTAAGGTATGCTGAAACATGAAGCATACAAATGTTTAATTTAACTTCAAATTTGTTTTAAAGTTTTAAATAAAAACTCTAAAGAAAGCTGTTGATGTCTATTTCTTGTGAAATGGAGTTTTCTGGAGTTTCACACCTTACAGAGGTTAAAGGAATTGCATATGCTTCATTTACAGTGAGCTAGCATTTCAGAGGTGACAAATTCTAACCACATTTTCCTCATCAAAAAGAATGCATTATAATTCCAAAGAGAAAAACTTTGTTTTCAATGAAACTCTACTTCTAAAGCAACCACTAACAGATAGTGGAGAAAGAAATGAAATAAAGGGTATGCAACCTTTTGTTTCAAGTGGAAGATTTAAACTTTACATGATTTTACTTTTATGAATTTTTAATACTTATCTGTTCCATCCAACAACTTTCTGCCACCTACCAAAATTTCTTCCATATATATGCTTTCCTTCATTTTAACCAGGGATTTTTTTTCCTTCAGTCTCAGTGTGCCCTGAATTCACAATTTCTGTTTGGAGGACTTTTGAAAGGTAAGACATCTTAGAAAAAAATAAAGATGAGACACAAAAATTACCCAATGAAAATAAAAATATACAGGCATTCTTAAAATAATTCCGTGCAAACTTCACTACTGAATATCAAATCTAAAATCCTTCTCCAAAATAAATATAGGAAATCTTTAAAATTATTTCTATGTTAATATTTCTAATTCCATGTTCCTCCTCTCCTCAAAAAAAATCTCAGAATAGAATAAAAATTGATGTTTTAACATCAGCACTGAAATAGTATAGGGCATCTGAAATGAAAGAGTACACCACACCTCCCAAAGAGAATGACCAGCAACAATCTGTCAATCAATTAATAAATAATTTGCTCAAGCAACTCATTTTCATCAGTTACTGTCCTTGATTGTGCATGATCTATTTGCAATCAAGCTAAGGAATTTAAGCGGTGGGAGGGTGTTAAAACTTCTGCAGAAAGATTAGAAGCACCAAGGAAAAGGAGAGGAAGTAGACTCCATAGGTCAATCCTTAACAAACTCCAGAAAACAAGCAGAAAAGCTAAGGCCCTTAAGAAATTAGGCACTTTCACAGTGCTGCACAGACTAGCAGAAAACACTTCATGTTGAGAAAAAAAATTCTCCCTTCAACTTAAAAGACAGTGCAACATGATCTACAAAATTTAGGGGATTCACAAGGGAGCTCAGTGACAGGCATTTAACTTAAAGGTCTCTTCCCAGATGTGTCAGCTGGGCCTGAGCTACACAGCCCAAGACCTTACACATCACCAGAGAGAGGCTGCAACACTCAGGTGAAAAAGGGCATCCCAGTGTACAAAAGTCTGATTATGCAGTTAACTTGCCACCCAAATTGACACGATGGCAGGAAACTCAAAAGTCAGAGACCTCTTCCATTGTAACAGAATCCAGCACAACCAAACTGCAAAACTCCCGCAAGACCTGTAGGGCTTTGCTTGTAGGGCTGTCACAGCTGCAAACCTGGAGTCCATCGTGACTCTGAAAAGCACAGAACTGAACTGGGTGAAACACTGTGCCCCCTCACTCTGGCTGGAAAAGCAGCATAAAGGATTTGCAACATCCAGAAAAGCCTCTGTCAAAGCCCATCTATTTTACACAGACCTGGATCAGTCACAGTGACTTGACATGGCCTAACACATCAGCCCTACATTAGTATAAAGCTCTGGTGAAAGCTGCTGTACAGTGTACTGTAACAAGATAATAGAGACAATAGGGAAGAACCCATCTGTATTTTTAGAGTGATGGAGAATCCCAACAATGGTCTACGTTCCAACGACTGAGGCATGCCTAACTGGGAATGAGTGGTAAAAGTATCTATTCTATTGTGACTGGTCTCCATATAGCCTTGGCAGAGACTACCTTAGGAGAGAGTTACTTAAGGGAACCAAGGTATGCTTTGGGATGGTATAGTTGCCTTGAGAATGGATTAAAGAGCTGTCTAGGTTTCTTGGTCTCTCAGAGTATCCTTCTGTTCTGGGCTTGATGTAGTCCGAACAACAGTTTCTAATTGCTACCATGACACTGCACAGGTAACAATATCACATCAACTAAGACTCCTTGGTTATCATACAAAAACTATTCTGGTGACTGAAGAGCCAACTTTTTTTAATCCCACAGGGCTACTGCAAAAATCCAGCTGTGGAAGATTTACAGTGAAGTATGGTACCCCTGAGTTACACCCCCACAGAGTGCTGCTCTGCCGTACAAACTGGACACGCTAGAACTCAAGTGTGATGCTGAGTCAAAGGCTGCCAAATGCTATACAACTATTGATGTAAGTAACTCTATTCCTTTGGCAGCAGAGTGCAGGTGACAGCTTGATCCCACCAGGAGAAGTACACCTGAGAAACTGACTGGCTCTCAGGCAGAAAGACAGTCCTGCTCTATGTCATGGATTGGTATGGGCTACGGTGGAACAAGGTGAAGCTCCTGACCACTCACAGTATATTGATGACATCAGCAAAAGAAGTGTGGAGAAGGACAGAAAAGTAATCTAGATTCTCATGAAATCTGATTTTGCTATAAAATAAAGTAAGGTCAAAGGATGTGCACAAGAGATTCAGTTTTTAGGAATAAAGGTGGACATGATGATATCTCAAAGAACGTGATCAATAAAATAACAGCTTTGTCACCACTAACTAATGAAAGAGAAACACAAGATTTCTCAGGTGTCACAGGCTTTTGAAGAATGCATATTCTGGGCTATATTCTTATTTTTCTAATCATTCTGTGAGCCCTCTCAATTGAATGGCCTGGAAGGTGAATGATTTTGAGAGGGGTTTTGAGAAGCAGCAAGATTTTGAGCAAACTAAATGGGAGATAGTTTGTGCTGAAGCACTTGGGCCAGTCCAGAAATGACAAGATGTGAAAAAAATGCATTATGCCTGAGCCAGGAATAATGTCCTAGCTGGATCTTCTGGCAGAAAGCACCTGGAGAGACAAAGATTAAAATCTAAGGTTTTGGAGCCCAGAGTATAATGGATGCGAAGACAGTTGCACTCCAATAGAAAAGGAAATATTAGCAACATTTGAAGCTGTTGGAATTTCTTCAGAGGTAGCTGATATAGAAGCACAACTTCTTTTATCTTTGCCTGTGCTGGATGTAAAAATAGGAGGGTTGGTTCTACGCATCGTGTCTGTGATACTGCATGGAGTAAGTGATTGCACTGACAATGCAACAGCCTCAAATGGGAAAATCTGACTGCACAGAAACCCTGGAAGTGATCACAGACTCTCCAGAGGACTGAAACTTTGGAGAATTGGTACAAGAGGTAACTTGTACTGAGGAGGCCATACTGTGTAATAAATTACCAGGAACTGAAAAGCAGTATATTCAAAGATGGATCCTGTTGTATTATATTTCTCCACCAAAAGTGGAGAATGCCTTTGTGGGGTCTCCCAAGATGTTGAAGAAACTTCAGAAGTCAGTGTGCAGAGGTGAAAACAATCCAACTGGCTCTAGCCACTTCTGAAAAAGAAAAACAGGCAGTAATTTATCTCTGTGGTGGTTCATGGATTGTAGCAAATACTCTGATGAGGGTTTTATTTTCCTCTGTCTTTATTATTTATCCTTTCCCTTTTCTCTATATTTTAAAGCTCATTTTTTACTTTTTTTTAATTATTAAAGTGTTGTTATCTCAATCCATGAATTAATTTTTCATATTTACTTTTTCAGTTCTTTCTTTATTCCATCATGGGAGCCAGAGGTGGGGATAAGCACAGGGTTCCATGGTATTTAGTTGTGAGACAGGGTTAAGACATGTCAGAGACTAGCAAGCCTCATGCATTCTCAAAGCATGTGTGAAGCAAAACATGTGACCCCGGTGAGAGCTGAAGAGGCATCTTGCCTACCCCTGACAGCTGTGGTAGTGAATGCTTGTAACTGCACTGGCTTTTCAGTATCTCCCAAGATACTATTTCTAAATTCATTTACTTCGCCTTTTTTTTTTTCCTTATGCATCAATTTGCATATCATGTCATTGCAATATAACCAACAAATAGTTTCCCTCACTGTATCTGTGGTCAAATGTCTGATGTTCTGTGTAGGAGCAACAGTTCCAGAGTTAAAATCATGTTCCGTGTTGAAAATAAAAAATGGAATCATCTAAGAATCTGATTTTAGATAATAAAGATTATAGATTCAATGCATTCCTTTTTATAAGTATTTCTTTTAAATCCTGGTACAGTTTTGATAAAATTAGAGTTATTTTGTATCATATGAAATGGATTATGAATGTTCTTCAGGCCTTAGGGTACTTTCCCAGTAGATATTGCTTTCTAGAGTAAGAAAAATTATTATTGCATTTGTTATCATTATACCATTCTATATCTAAAACACAGTACTTCAAAAACAATATACTTCGACTAAGCTGGGCATCAAGTAATTTGAAGACTTTAAGTAATAGTAATCTAAGTATTTTTTATCCTATGCATTTGAAAGCTAGCATTACATTATCTCCCTTAAATACCTACAGAGAATATGAGAGAATATTACTGTGTTTCCATGCTCATTGTCACAGCAGTAGGGCATGTTTAAATATTTTAAAATAGTATTTCTGTTGTGGATACTTATTCCTGCTCTCTTGTAATTTTTGCTGGGATGATTATTTGTGGGGCTGAAGCAAATTATGAAATTGACCTCTCTAAAAACACCACAAACCCACAAAAGTCACTTAATTTTTATCCTTCTCAATTCCCTGATACAATGCATGGAACAGCAGTGGAAAGAATTATCACAGAATTACAGAATACGCAGAGTTGGGCAGGACCCAAAAAGTCTGAGTATAACTCAACCCTATACAGGACACCCCAAGAATCACACCATGTGCCTGAGAACACTGTCCAAACACTTTTTGAACTTTGCCATGCTGGTGCTGTGGCTCCCTGAGGAGCTCTTCCGGTGCCCAAACACCCTCTGGGTGAAGAAACTTTCCCTAATATCCAACCTAAACCTCCCCTGATACAGCTTCAGGCCATTCCTTCTGGTCCTGTCACCGTCACCAAAGAGAAGAGATCTGTGCCTGCCCTTCCCTTTCCCCTCACTAGGAAGCTGTAACTGCAGAGACATCTCCCCTTGGTCCCCTGCAAGCTGAACAGACCAAGAGACCTCAGCCAATCCTCATGAAGCTTCCCCTCCAGACCCATCACCATCCTCATTTCCTGTCTTTGGATACTCTCTAATAGTTTAATTTCTTTCTTTTGTTGCAGTGATCAAAACTGCACACAGTATTCAAGGTGAGGCCACCCCAGTGCATAGAAGAGCAAAAATTTCTTGCACAGTAGCAATTATAGCTGTATTGCAACTGTCAGACTTTAATTACAGATAAAAACTAAGACAAAATTTAGAGGTCTACTGATGAATAAAGCCTGAATTCTACCTAAAATATTTTGCTTTGTGTCTGCTATTGGCTGCCTATCATGTCTTAGAGGCAATCAATTACAATATCAGATACAGGAATTTTTCTCCTCTAGCTTCTTCTGTGCTCTTCTTCTGCACAGTGTGTCTTTCCCACACAGTATTTCTTAATTGAGGGTGTGTTTTTTGTAATGGTTTTGTTTTTATTTTGTTAAATTTTTTTAGTAGGCTTTTTCCACCTAGTCATTTTACAAGCAGCCATTTATTCACTTTTTTAAACATATATATTTACACATAAATTTTACATCTAATCTTTTATCTAATATTTCTTTCCTAGTTTGCACTACTAAAAATCCCTCAGAAAGACAGAAGCAAAACCACAACTATTTAATTGCTAAGTATTTCAATATTTTCCATGTCCTCTGCTTATACAAGGAAAGATAGAAACTGTAGCTAGGTGTCTTCTCTTCAGAGTCAGTACTTTCTGTACTTTGTTGCAATTGTGCACAGCTGTGAGATATTAAAGAACTTTCTTTCATGACCCATTTTTGCCTGTGACCAATTCTAGCTGGTGCTGGGGAGGGCTTCTGGGAGGCTCAACTTTTTCTGCATTCACTTTCCTCGCTCCCTACAGACTCCTGTATCCTCTTAGATGTGGATCTTTGTTATCTCTATTTTTTTATTGGAGTCACTTCTTTTCTCAAGGTCACAGCTATTCTTCTTTTGGCTGTGTGCTACTGTGTTATATACACTTTCTGCCTTCCTAATAAGATTTAGACCTTACACAAGATAATTTTAGCTGAATTCATTTCAGCTTGTACTGAAAAATGATAGTAGAAAAAAAACCTGAGCACACCCAAAAAGTAATGGAGGGGCAGAAAAAAAAATGTTTAAAGTATAGTTAAAGCTTAGAACTGAAGTTGTCTATACTTTTTCTGCAAACTTGGAACAACAACCTAGTCCCTTCTGGGCTTCAGGCACACTCCTCCCAAGGGAATAAACATTTCCTCAGAACTGCTATTGTCTCCAGATGAGAAATGCTCCCTTTTTTTTCTTGTACATCTTACTCTTACACTCTCTTTAGCCATGTGTCTCTAATAGAGTTTTCTCAACATAAATTAAGAACTACAGCAATTCTTAATTTTGCTAATTTATTTCCTTCCACTTGACTATCCAACTGTGCAAAAGTGTACAATTACTCTGGATTTAACTGTTGAATTAGTATTTGAACGCTCTTATTATATGGGAAAGGGAGTAGAATAAATGGGAAATTAACACCAGATTTGGTACTTTTACATAGTTTTACCAAGGCCTTTATTTTAGATTTATTTCATTATCACATTTTGTTGAAATGTATGCATTAAGAAATGGAGGAAGTATAGTTCAGCATGCCTTGCTTTGCAGTAGGCTGCATTTCAATATACTGTAAAGAAAGTTTTAGCTTTGATGCTCAGAACTGCTCTTGTCTCACATTTGCAACATAAACACAATAACAAAATAGAATTTTATGGGAATATATACCAAAGAGTTTAGCACAATGTGGGTGAACTAGATTCCATTTATCTACACTGGAATATAGATTGTCAAGGAAGAGGAATATTAGCCCCCAAGAGAGATGTTAGAAGATGAGAGACTGTCCTGCATTTTTGCACTGTGATGATTTTCCTGGTTTATTGATCTCTTATCTAGCCTAGATAAAACATTTATCACAGATTTGAAAATCTATAAATATAACTCAAAAACATGTCAAAAAAAAGAAGAAAATAATGTAGAAAACAGGCTATTCAACATTCTGCTTCAAAGTTCCATTGGAATTCTGCTTGTAGTGAATACAGGAATGCAGATTTTTTTAGAAAGGCCAGCAATGTTTTTATTTTCATAAATGCAACAGATAAGAGGTATACAGGTGTTGATTATGACTTCCATGCTGATTTGTTTTCTCTGCTGCAGAACCCTGAAGAGCTAAAAGTCAGATACAGAATAGTAACATGAAGATTTGACAAGCAGCATGTTGGTAAAAAGATGACCCATTGGATTAGGAAATATGGTGATGCATACTGCAGCCCTTGAGATCAACAGCATGGCTGAACCTGGCTTACACCTTTGGATGCTGCATGGTTATGGAATCATAGAATAAGTTTGGAAAAGACCCCTGAAATCTTTGAGTCCAGCCATTAACCCAGAAATGTTCCCCCATAAACTGTGTCCCCAGGTGCTACCTGTGGCAAGGTCAGCTGCAAAAGGTTGTTCAGGGCATGCCCAGCAGAGCATGGAATATTTCTGATTATGAACTCTACACACCTTCTTTCTCTAAGCTGCTTTTATCAGTATCAGACCACTGTAGCAGTATTAGTATATTCATCTCTTATAACAGTATTGAGGTTTAGGAATGGTGTTCCTTGATGTAGTAACCCCCCACAGTGTGCTGCTCAATCCCCCCGTGGTGGGATGGAGAGGAGAATTGGAGGCAAAAACAGTAAAGATCATGGTTTGAGATAAGAACAATTCACCAAAACCAAAAATGAAATAAGGAAACAAAGAGTAACAGCAAAAATGATAAGAGGTTGTACAAGGGAGGTGAATGATTCACACGCGGTTTGCTCACCATGTGGAGCCTGGCAATACCCAACCACCTGCCAAGCCATGTGACCCCAAAGAGAGCCCTTGCCCCATTCCTGGAAAGTGACATGAGGTGCTATAGAATAACCTCTGGGTCCTAGCCATGGCTACTGTTGCCTACCAGAAAAATTAACCCTGTGCTAGTTGGAATCAGGAAAAAGGGTTTGGAAAAGACTTTGTCATTTGAGTCCTAAGCATGGCTGGGTTTCAGTGCTAACAACTTAAAAGCAAGTAGAATCCAGCAGTTGGTGTAATGTCTAAGGCATAGTATTATGTGTATATGCCAAAATTGTTACAATTATTTCCTTTGGTTTTTTCCCTTTTTAGCTGTTACTTATTTAGCAAACACATTTAGTATTCTAACAGCATAGCATACAATGTAATGTAACATAACAAGAAAATATTTTTATTCCCTTTGTCCTTCACTTACTTCCATGTATGCCAATTCTACTTGGTCTGTGAAGGAGGGATTAATGAGTTCAGTAAGCTGCCATGAAATGCCCTAATGACTTGAAAATTTAAGACAGACTCACTGTTTCTTTTTGGAATATTCATTCATGGCTCACTTTTGCCAAAGTGAAAGCATTTGACCTGCTGCTGAAGAGGAAGTTCATTTTTGGGTAAGTAATATTTTAGTGTGATATCTTCTAAAATACTGCATATCCAACAGTATGTTATTCTTAATAGAAAGCTACTAGCAAATATCTACATAAGATCACATTCAACTCCTTGATCATCTTGGGAGACTATGGATGACTGTTTTATTTCCATACACATATTCTGAGCTTCTACACCTAGACTGCTTGTCAAAATCAGGGCAGAAAGAGAGATAATTTATAGCTGTTCAGTGTTTATACACCATGAGCAATCTTCCTAGGGTGGCAAGATGTCAACTATCACACCTTAATAAAAACAGCCTGCTGTACCCAGCTGCTTAGGACGGCCTTAGCAGACATTTCTTAGTCTTTTATATGCTCACTGAAGCTAAATGCTGTGTATGAAGTTTTCACAGGAAGAGTGTATTGTTGCATATGGCTTTCTGGTTCAGAAACTGCAGCAGGCAGGCATCTCTCACAAAAGACAATAGCATAAATGAAGCAGAACCATCAATGATCAGCACTTGCCTAATCTACCCTAGCTTACACAGTCCTAAATAACTTGCTAAAGTAACTGAAGCTAGGCTGATTAACATGAGGTGCTGATCCAGCCTGAAATCTTTGTTTTGGTAGCACTGGGTTGGCACTTTGTGATGCTGTTATAGGAATAGCACTGTCTCAGTGTATGTTTTTTGTATCTCATTACCTCTTTGTTTACTGTTTGAACTTGCTCTTCAACTGCTGAAGAGGGGAAGAAAAGCCATGGGTTAAAAAAAAAGCTTTTTTTTTTTTTTTTGGAAGGGTTTTCTTCCTGCATAGCATTCATTAAAAAAATAATAAAAAAGGAAAAAAAAAAGAAGAAAGTCAGACAGCACTACAACAAAAATCCAGAAGGTATGCTAGTTAATATCTTACTGTTTTCTCAGCTACTTGTAAGCAAGACTCTGCATCATTTATTGCAGTTAGAGTGAGGTCACCTGCAATGATGGTTTGCAACAGTTATCTTTGAAAAATCACTTCTAACAATAATGAGCTTATGGTTCCTTTCAGTAGAAACAAAGCAATGAAATTTTTCTTAATATTCTGTCTTAAGAAAAAATCCTGATAGTGTGTATTCCCAGCTGGAAAACATGCTGGGCCTGGCTCAAGTGTAAAAAGTTGGCAAAAACTACTGACTGACAGAACTCTGATATCTTCTGTGGATCTGAGACATCATTTTCCCTGCAAGAGCCACAATTTGCCTATCCTCATTTGTCAAGTCCTTTGCCACTGCCATACTACTTCTTTTAGCATTATCCTCCAGTTAGATCACATCCCTCAGAACCCACACTTCAGGCTTCTATCTTTGGCAGAAAAATTTTATAAGCATCTCAGTCCCTACAGTTGTGCTTTTGAAATCCATTGTATTTCTAGTCTATCAGTTGTGCTTTAGTCCTTTAGTCTTGGATTTCAGTGAGGTTTGAACACGTGAGGGTGGTTTTATATATATATATGTAATGAATCCAAAATTTTCTGCGGTTGGACTGTTTAATATCTTCACTGATGATTTAGATGAGGGCATTGTGTCCACCAGCAGCATTTTTCCAAATTTGGAAAAATCCCCAAGCTGGAAGGGAGTGTCAATCTGCTGGAGGGTAGGAGGGTTCTGCAGAGGGAAAGGTTGGATAAATAGGTTGAATCTAATGATGCGAGGTTTAATAAGGCCAGGTGCTGGGTCCTGTACAATGGTCACAGCAACCCCATGCAGCACTGCAGGCTGGGATAGAGTGGCTGGGCAGAGGCCAGGCAGAAATGGACCTCAGGAAGTGACTGGCTTTTAAAACTGATATAGTTTCTGAAAATAATAAAACCCAATAAATATTCATGCTTCCTATGGAAAATTGAGAGTTTCCATGGCTTTGATGGAGGTTTGGGTTTGTTTGTTGTTTTTTTTTTTTGGGGTTGTTTTGTTGTTTTCACCTTAGTTAAAGCACTTTATCCATTTTATTTAAGTTTTGCTTAATGTGATTTTATGCAATACAAAATAATTTTCAATTAGACACTGAAAAAAAATCAGATGAATAGAATTTTAGATGTTACTTTTCAGTGTTGATGAAGACTTGGATTTTCAAAAAATTTAGGTGAACTTATAGCTGATAGTTAAGAATACGTGATAGTTTTGGTGAATTTGGTGAATTCAAATGATATTCTTTAAATCCTGACCTTGCTATGCAATGCATCTCCATAGAATGTTAAGCTACAGTTGTCTGACCTCTGTATCCTCAAGCTCTTACCTAATGATTTTGCATTACACCCAACCTTACAGATGAGGAAACTGCAAAATGTTAGACTTTGATTCACTTGGCAAAAACTTCAAATAATCCAATCATGGGATAACTGTCAATACCTCAGTTTTTTAACGACTATGCAGCTTTATTTACTTCAGTCATGAGTTAGCTGCAGAACCGATGTCAAACTGTGATCTGAGTCAGCTCTGATCTTTGCTGCAGTGTGATTGTTCTGATCCTAATCTAAACCAATTCATTTTGATGTAGCATCTAATCTTACCAGGCTCCAGCTAGAGAAATCAATTTGACTAAACCTAATTTAATTATAATAAGTTTTTCTTAGAATCCAGTGTCCTTAATTTAATTCTTATATTGCTGGTATGTAAGTTATTGTTTATTTGAGCTAGGTATGGTGAACTGCTTCACTTTATTTGATTTTTTTGTTGTTGTTGTTATTGTTGTTTTTGGGGTTTTTTGTTTTTGGGTTTTTTTTGTAAATTACAATATCCTAAAGATGAAGAAAACAGCTGGCCTACTAACATACCATGTAAATTATATATGCCTTATGTGAAAATGGTTTGTTGTTGCACAGAAACACTGAGAAACCATATAAACCAAAACTTTATCTGTAACCTGGAACTTGAAGGTAGGTTATTTGAAACAAAAATAGGAGGGCTGAAAGCAGACAAGCCTCAATCACCTGAAAGAACAATGATGGAAGAATTGTATAATTTTGTGTACTTACTGTTGTACTGCTTCATGTTTTATAGACACTGTGCAACAGATTTTACTTGACATAGTATTTACCAACCCTAAGTAACTGAAAGAATATATATTCATTTTGAGAAATCTGTCTTGCATTTTACAGTAAAAAAATATTCAATTTATTAAAATTATTTTCCTTAAAGTGTGGCTTTTTTTGTACAGGGGATATTGTTAAAGAAAACATAAATTTGCAAGCAATATTTTTTTTTATTGATTGTTTCTCTGTGTATTTATGATAACCAGTGGTCAGAAGTAAGTTATTAATTCATTTTTCCTGACAGAAAATTCAAACAGCAGAAACTGATTCTGGATCTTTGTAGTTTGTCATCACATAGTAGTTCCTCCATCTTTTGCTGAGTTAAATATTATGTTTTGAATTTTAGATTGATCCCTATCACAAACCAAAGCCAAACAAATCCATAAATAAGGAATAAGATATTTCATTCTGAAAATATTTATGTTCTAATGTTTTTTAAAGGATATAGGGATGTGCTATTGCAGTCTGTTATTTCAGTAGAAAACTAAAGACTTGTGGAGGTTTTTTTCTGGGTTTATTTATTTATTTACTTATTATTTTGGTTGGTTGCTTTTAGTTTTGCATTTTTTTCCCAGAGTAACTATGCTGCTATGAATGAAGAAACTCAGTGTCTATATGGGGATCTTGCTAAATGGAGAAGACAGAAGAATGGTTGAATACATTTCTTACTGTCGTGTGTACAAAATTCAAGCCCTACAGAAAATTTTGAAGCTTTCTAAAAAACCAGTCAATTTCTGAAAAATTCAAGAAATTATGGTTTTTTCCACTGGAATTTTGTCTGATGTACTGGGCATGAGCTCAAAGAGTAACACACTATGTGGATCTTAATTTGCTCTTTAATCTTGAGGATAAGCCTCTGTGCAATTCAACATAATATTGCATATTGTAAAAACTAGTTACTATCATGTAGCTTGCACTTATTTTTTAAGTACTATATTTTTTAGGCATCTCCAGATATTACTAATTTATTAACTGCAAGCAGATATGGAGGTATCGAAACAGAACAATGAAAGTCTTTCCAAGTACCAAGAAAAACCCCTGGAATTAGTTAGATACATTACTCTGGGAAGGCTTTGTACAGAAACAGCTCTGACTTGCCCAAACACCCTCAATATGTATCTGTCGATGGGGAGTGAACATCTGTTTTACTGTAGACTGTCTTCATTTATCAGATTGGGATGGCATTGTTGCTTGCCCTTCAGACAAAAGACACTGATTAATTTTTTTTTTTTCATGCTGTCATCCCAACAATAAGCCATGAAATTCTCTATTGCTGAGAGTCCAACTTAATCTGTTCTGATAAGAGGACAAAAAAAATTCAAAATCCTTGTGTCTACCCATTAGAAAATTTCTGACAATTCTGAACATCTTTGAAAGAATATACTGTACTTTCTTTTCTTCACTCACCTGCTCTGGTATCACTGTGGGGAAAGTACAGCATATTCTGTCATTTAATACTGGAAGAAAAGGCCATAAAAGAACATAACTAAGGAAAAATAGATTATTTTAAATGATGGAAGAAGCACCACACCAAAAGCAGAAAGAAATATATGGGTGCTAGCTATATGTGTAATGCAAGAATGGCTATGTGCAATAAAATAAAAATTGATTCAGAGCCTGTGATATTAGCCTGTATCCAGCAGAAGGCCAGGGAAAGACCAGCTCCTGTCTGGTCAACTGATAGACTGATGATACTCATTTTATTTTTTGCTCTAGAAAAAGCAGTAAGCATCCTTTCTTATGTATTTTGTTCTCTATACTATTTGCACTGAAAAAACACCAGTGTTCCAAACCATAACCACGCCAAATATATACAGCTGTGCTTTTGGCTCACATAGGAAGCAATGAACACAGCCAGAAGGTGGCAGTTTTGGACCGTTTTGGAAAAGGGCTTCCAATGACTTTGAGCATAACTAGACTCCGACTGAATGCTTAGATACAGACAAGAAATAATCTGAAAGATAGTTTTAAATTATTTATGTGATAATATATTCAAGAAATAAAAAGAAGCTTTCATCCCAGGAGTGGTAAATTCAGCCCCATTTAGCTTTAGTCTAAATACAAAGGCTACAGCTGAGAAAACAACAGTTCCTTCAGGAGCTACAGAGTTTACTCTATAGGCATTTAGAAACAAAATAACCACACTTCCTGCTAAGACATTCCTATGCCTTTGAAGATCATCAGGACAGGAGCGTCCTCAAATTTTAGTCTAGTTCTTGGTAGGCTCCAAATTTGTTCAGGTGAATTAACAGAGGTGTGTTTGGCTTAGCTTTCTTTTATTTGTTTTCTTTTTCTTTATCCTTTTTTTTTTTTTTTAATGGCAATACTCAAGGAAGTACCTCCAATTACTCATCTAATTATAGTAAACAGAGACAGTTAGCAAGAGAAGAAACACATTTGCCTCTGAGAAACTTGGCTTCTCTTGCCAAAAGAACTCAGAATTAGACCCTCAAAAAGCATCAGAAGGTAATGGATAAAAGTATTTGGTCAAGTTAACAGACAATAAATTTTTGTTTTAGCAAGACAAATTGTTCCTTGAGAGTTGCAACACCAACAATCACTATCATATATTTAAGACCTGAAATATTTGCCAGTGAAAACTACAATTAAATCACTAAATTAACACTGGAATAGCAGATGTTTGCAGGATTAGGGTATGTGGTAGATAAGTGAGCTTCTGAGATCCTTCTGCAGGTGAACACTTAGTACCATGCATGATGTGCTGCATCAAAATGACTGGCACACAAACTAAGCTTTGAAAATATACGTGAACAGAAAAAAAAAATTAAAAATCCCTAGCACATTACAACAGAAAAAAAAAATCATCTGACTTTTGTATATCTTTAGTCAAAGGATTTCTGTCTTTATAGACACCTGAAAAAGAACCCTTAAAATAGAACTCCCCTGTGCTCTCCTTGAAAACTTTTCAAAGGACAACTGACCTCTTTTCTCACTTTACACTACTGTCATTCATGAAGAAAATAAAACTTCAAGAAACTCAAGGACATAAAGCAAAAAGTTGGTCAAAAGCAAAAGGAACAGAGAAAAGAGAACAGGGCATATTCAGCTGCGAGGTCAAATTTTACTATAGGGGAAGAAAAGAAGGAACCAAGAGTCTGGATTTTAAAATAGCACAAACTTTGATGAACTAAAGGAACAATTAGGAAAGTCAATTGTATTGAAGAGCTTAGAGACTTGAATATGAGAAAGATCTGGAATTTCTTCCAGCCAAATTTATAGTATTAGAGATTATGTATTCCAACAAAAAGAAAAAATTATAGGAAGGGTGTAAATCCAACTGAGTGAAAGAATAGAAGAAATAAAAATAAGTAATTTTTCATAATTCCCTACAAGGCAAGAGGTGAGAAATCAAGTGATGATTAATGGAAGTCTATTCAAGGGCCTACACTTTGCTGTAGCAAAGTTTGAGGCAGAAAATCAAATGGGAAAAGGAACTCCAGCTCTTCAAGTGAAATTACAAGTGAAAAAAAAAAGGCCTTGTGAGAGTGTTAGTAGGGAGTAGAAGATATATATAGCTCCCAGGAAAATCAATGGTTTTCTTAAGGTTTTCAAAATGAAGAAATGAAGATTCTACAAATCTCATACAAAAAAGCCATATGGATGCTGGCAAATTTGAGTTTTGTAATACCACAGGGACTGTGCAAGATTTTTCTCTTATTTCCTAGGATTGCGTGTGGACAGTAGTCCAAACCATCACCATTAAATTGCGTGCTGTCTTCTGGATCAGTTATTCTTGGAATAGGCAGAGGAAGTACTGTCAATATTCTTTCTTTCTTCCTTTTGAATTTTGAGGAAGGCAAGAAACATGATTTTTATGAAATTGTACCCTTGTTGCATACTTACATGTTTGCTTTGATTCACTGTCATGATGCTCCAGCCTAGATACAGTTTATTGTGTCTTTAGTATTACATCCTCCAACACCTCACCATTTCAACACTGGTTATTCAGGTGCATATAGCTCAGGTTTAGGATTAAAAGGCCAAAAACCCCTCCAATCTTCATCTTTATAAAACTTCTTGAGCTCTTAAACTGTTAAGAGAAAAAATCAAGGAAATGTCAGTAATGAAATAAAGCAGACAAAGAACAAAAAAATTAAAAACCACACAACCAGTCCAAACTGACTTAGAGAAAAACAAGTATTTGAAAGGAAGGACAGTGAAGTAAGCCATATATAAAAAAGCAATGCAGCAATTTGCATTTTAGAATAACACATAAATACATCATTCCCAATACTCCTTTCATATGAATACTGTTTTGTTTGATCCATATGCTTTCTGAAGCAAAATTCAAGACATGGCAGCAACACTAGCTAGAGCTTCCTATCCCTATGTTCTGAGGAGCTTTAGACAGGATATCAGAGATTCAGAAATAGAAGAAAAAAGATAAATCATTCAGTCATATGCACCCAAGGTAATAGGAACAGAATGCTGTGAAAGAGAGTGACAGAAATTAAAAAATGTATTCTTCTGGGATTTAGTGGATTTAACAGCTTCTAAACATCTCCCTCATCAACTAGTCAATACAGTACATACAACAATTTTTTGATTTCTCACAATGTTTCCTGTGGCAGGATGCTCTGCCGAGAATGAGGTAAAACAACTCAAATAATGCCCTGCTTGCAAAGCTACCAGTGGTAAAAGAAGAAGGGGGCACCATGCTACTTTTGGTGTTGAATAATACTAAAATCTGTCTGACTCATCAATCCCAAAGTTAAACATCCTGATAGTGAGCTGAAGATAAGGTAGTCTGCTAAAATATCTGGCTAAAGAAACAAACAGGTGATATTACAGATAGCTTATCTAAAGCTGCTGGCCAGGATACCTATGACTGTCAGCCAATTGCTTTATCAAAACCAATCCCAAACTTTATAACCAGGGTCTTCTTATATACCCTGTGTGGAGTGTGTGTGTGGAGTGTACCTCCTTGGGTGGGCAAACCATTTCAGGTTACTCCTTGATGTTGAACAAAATACAATTGCCCATGACTGTTGGTATTGGGTGAGTAATATCAATCTCTCATTAATAATTTGTTAGTTTTAATACAATTGATTTACTATAATTGGTTAAATTTTCCTTTATATTGCACTATACTGTAATAGTTGTTAAAGCTCCAATACTGTGCAGTAATTCTGATTGTCTCCTTGTCTAAGCATTATCAAAATAAATCATATCTATATATATCTATCTATATACATATGCATTTATATCTAGATCATCTATCTATATCTATCTATATCTATATATAATCTATATCTGTATAATCTATATCTATGTCTATATATCATCTATATCTATCTATATCTATCTAATCTGGTTTTTCCATCTTTAATCCTTCAGAAAAACTTTTACAACTTATCCTGTTACTCCTGTATAATGCTTTACACATAAACTGTTGAATTCTGGGGCTGATTGGATCCACATGCACCCAGACTCCTCTCTGGAAAGGGGTTTAGAAAGCAAGGGGATCCTTTCTCTTGTGGCTCAATTGGAGGACTTTTCTAATAAATTTTGCCTGAAGGTTCCCTTCTGCCTGAGACATTTTGTGAATTCAATCATGCAAATACCTAATTTTGTGAATAATTTTTGTTCTGTAGTGGAAAAAACCCACAAAACAGCCTCCATTTGTGGGCTTCAGTTTTGTGTTTATAACTTGTGTTTGTGCGTAAGAAGTCACTTGTCATTTAGAACCTGTGAAGTTTAAATAAGTACAAGGTAATCAACGGAGAAGTTCAATCACAAGCTCACATTCTCCCCTACGTGGTTGGAATAGAGCTTCCTTTTTCTTCTTCAGTAGTTTTGCTTCTTGCTCTCTGCTTTAAACTTTGCTTTAAACTTTGTTTTTTCTGCTCCAGTTTTCTATTGATACCGCTGTAGGCTTCTGCTTTTCTGTTGATAACTTGTGATACTGATTTACTGAGGACTTATTTTTTAAGAATTGGTATTTTCAAAGTTCAAGTTGTCTGAAATATAGGTCGTCTATATAATAGTGCTTACAGAATTGGAACTATGTCATCACAACAATCTTCATCATAGTTCCTGCTGCAAATATGCTTAGCACTTTCCCTTGACTCAAACTCGTTGACTTCAGTGTGAACTTGATCCATCAAGTACATAATGTACTATGCAAACTTCAGAACGGAGCTCATTATTAAGTACAGGAAATATGAGCCACAATGAAAACTGGAAATGAAAGATGCTGGCCCAGATAAAAGATGCACATACAATTTAAATGAATTCATAGCTTTTAAAATGCTTACCACAATTTAAATAAATTCATAGCTCTTAAAAAATTAATCACTTTAAACTCACTTGAGATTTCTTTGTTTAAAAAAAAAAAAACGGTTTTGAGAGCCTGTAAGGTTGCAGAAGCCTGAACTTGCTAGGAAAGTTGTTCATGCCACTGAGCCATTCTTTACTGCCATTATTCTGCTTCTCTGCACATGCTTGTTTAGATGAAAATCAATTTAGTATAAAGTGCCAAAACAAAGCTTGGTTTTGAATTTAGTGGCACAGAAAGACTCAGAGTAAAATTTTTCTTCCATGAAGCACAGTTTCTAATTAGTCTCCTTGCCATCAATCTGACACGATTAGCTGATGTTCTTCATCTCTTTTGGGCCTTTTCCACTAGAAAGGCCAACAAGACTTTTGCATCAGCAATTGGTTGAAGACTGGAGTCTGTTTTCTGTTCAGGAATGAAATGTGAGTGAAACTCTCTGTGTGCTCAGTCCAAATCCCAATCAAGGAGAACATTTTACTTTCAAAAATGCTTCTGGAAAGGACTTTTGAATATTTAGGCTAAGTTTTGATGATAGGTAGTGGGCAAGACGTATCATGGTGCTTTGGCAACAGAAATCTACCAAAGCCCCATTAAATTTCCAGTTAATCCTTACTCAGTTCTGATTTTCTTTGTCTACTCATCATGATTCTTATGATTTAGTGATGATAGGGATACATGTCACACATAAGACACTGAACCTGTAGCTGCTAAAGAAACTCTGATAACTGAATTTTATTTCAGAATTTTATCTAGAATTAAAACTTCTAAAACAGTGCAAAACTGGCTATCTCTGTACTTGCCCTTTGGGTGAATGCAGCTTCAAATATGTTCTGTTATCTGTTTGCATCCTCAGCATTTCCAAACTTTATCCAATTTATTTGGATTTCACCTACTTGGCCATTTCTGTAAGAAAACATGTGAATTCTGGTAATTTTTATTTCTCATTTACAACAGAAAAGCTGAGCTTGATTTAGTTTTGGGTTTTTTTTAAGTATCTTGCATGCAAGTCCCTGTCTGCACTTGAGCTGCCAAACAAAATTTTCATAGTGGACCATTAACTCTGATTTTTCTGCATGACACTCACTGTGGCTATCCTTTCCTGTCAAGAAAATTATTTTTCTGACAATCAAAGATGTTTTTGCCAACTTTCTGGCAATAGGATCTCAAACACAGATTTCATAAAGTCTCACTACTTCTGCCTTCTTTCTGGTGTTCTTTCTGGAATCTGGATCTTTATTGTTAGGTGGTTTTAAGCTTCAGAAAGCAATTTTGAATCTTAAAGAGGGAGAAGGGAAATAAACTTGATTAATTCCCTTTGGAAAAAAACTGCCAAAAGTTTAATAACTTTTCATGCTGGATGGATTTAAAAATATCATTTGCCTTCCTGCTGAAAATCTCTTTTTCCTGTGGAACTGAGCAGAAAAATGTTGTGGGTTAGACAGGAAATGTGTATTCCTTAAAGTTTTGTGAACAGGCAAAAGTTGTATGCCAGTGATTCCAGTGGGAAAGAGAACACAATACAGAAAGCTTCTGTCATAAGTTTTCTCTCATAGTATTCCATTCTTAGTGCTTGACATTGAAGGTAAAAATATACCACACAGACATTTCGTCTCCTGTAGGAGCTATGGTATTGCTCTCTGTACTATTATGGTTTTGCTGTTACTTTAAAACAAGTATTTTTGAGAAAAAAAAACAAAAAGCCCAAACTCATTTGCACAACTCCATAGGTGTGTCTTTGTGAGCCATAAAGACTTCTTGTATACAGGTTTGTGCAAATAATGGATTTACCTACCTACTATTTTACTGGGGGCTGGGAGAGGGGTATCTGTTTTTTTCTGTGGTTTTTTCAGTCTTTTCAGTGTGAAGGGGAAAAAAACCACAACATTTCCACTCCAAATCACATAAGCCTGTCATTTCTTAACCTCACAAAAAGAAGAAGAATCCAATAGCCTCATAATTTATGAGGTTCAGACATTGACAGCTGGTCTAATTTAGTTGTAGATGCATCCTAAGACATTTTTTTCCTTGTTATAGATAAAAGAAGGTTTTTTGTTTTGTTTTATTATTTTAGAATGTGTGTAGATCGTTCAAAATGCAAAATGCATGAAGTCCTTTGTATACTGATTAAAAAAAGATAGTCTTTCAGGAGCTGGTGTCTAGCATATCTGCCTTGGTTGGGAAATAAATTCACACAAGCAGGACAAAATGCACAGTTTAACACAGAAACTGTTTGGTATACTGGTTAAACAAGTTAATGTTCATAACCAGTTAATTAGGAGTATTACCTAGGAAGGAATCATGTTAATATACTTTGCTGCATGGAGAGGGAGCATTGAGATTGCAAAGAGGAGTTTATTTTGTTTGTTTCTTTAATTTGAATAGAAAAAATAAAAAGGAAATAATTTCCGGAAATGTGAAATATCAATGAATATGGAGGGAGTTACATGAAACCAACAAAAAAACAAAATTTGAGGGACATGGCCTCACACTGTAAACTTTTTTAAGACAATATCTCAAATGAATAACAGGAATTCTTTGTCATTTCTTCTAACAATTAGACAAATGTAGCTCACAGAAGCCATGGGAAGGAGATAGTGGTTAGAATACATTGAAAAATAGTATCAAACACATTTTAAAAAAGCATTAAAAGTAGATGAGAGGGAGACTGAAGGAGGGGTTTAGTTCCCTTATGCAGAAGAGTAAGCAAGTGGGCACAGCAGTGGGAGTGGCACAAGAAGAGCTGCTGCAGAAACAGACCACTGAGCACTGTAATATTAACTCTGGTGTCTGAAAGAATAAGATATTTGGGCTCAGCCTCATCTTTATGATTATCTGTTTCATACAAGAGACTTTTATTTTTGTATGCTTATCTACAAATCTTATCTACAAAACCAATCTTCAAGCCAAGAATATTATATGTAATAATAAATCAGTCAAAATTGTATTATCTTGATCAAACACAGAGTTTGAAGAATTACATATCAGAATCACCTAAATGACTGGATTTGCCTTTAAAGAATATTATTTCAGACGTAGATTATATTTGTTCAAATATTTTTATTATTTTTTTCTTTTTTACAATTGCATTTTCCATTAAGTATTCTGTAATCTGATGATGAAGTGATTAATTGTGAAACCTCTGAATCCTAGATGGCTAGATGTTAATCATTTTATCGTAAATGAGCTTAAGAATTATTTTCTTTGAACTTCAATGTTTCTGTTGTATGTTTTCCATCTCATTGCTGCCGATACATGAAGAAAATGACAATTTACATGTAAAACTATTGCTCACAGCTTCTCTGGGCAACCTGTTCCAGTGCCTCACCACCCTCACATGAAAGAATTTCTTCCTAATATCTAATCTAAGCCTGCTACCTTTCACTTTGAAGTCACTGTCACTTGCCGTATCACTACACGCCTTTGTAGAAAGTTCCACTCCCCTCTCTTGTAGCACCCTTTAAGTAGTTGAAAGGCCACAGTAAGGTCTCCCTGGAGCCTCCTCTGATTAAAGAAGCTAGTGATGAGGTTAGCATTTTTCATACTAGAAAACAGAAACCGAGAAGTAGGGCTACAGCAAATTTGTGTATAGGATAGGAAGTGAAGAATGTTTATAGTGCATTTAAAATATGATAAAATGTGGACATCAGCTATAACTTGAGAATAGTAGGTTCAGATTGAACAGGAGGATATGCTCCTTTACACATTATTTGGAAAAGGTGTATTTCCTTGCCAACTGACTGTTCAGATACTAAAAATTAATATGGTTGTAGAAAGTTAAACGAACATTTTCATTATGAAAATAATTCGCAGGCTGTTACACAAAATGAGAGGATGTACCTAGAACCTGAGGGGTATTCTGGAGAAATTCTATAGTTTTGTGCTTTTATGGTGTTTTTCCAAGATATCATAATTAGAGAAGATAACAGGCTAGAAAGCTATTATGGTTGATGTTGTGGCCCGTCTTTCTGTGTTTATGATTTTGTTTCTTTAGAAGTCTCATTTTGCTATAGCAGTGTATGAAATAAATTGTTATGATTACAACATTTTATATCTAGAAATCCCAATCCAAATTATTTAATGTATTAATAAAATCTCTTGACATTCTAGTGTGGTAGAGAGGCACTAATTTTGCCCAAAGGAGTCAGAAGCAAAATGAAAAAGAGAAAGAGCATTTTAACTCACTTGGGAACAACTAAAAGTTTAGCCTGTCAATAAAAGGCAGTAAATATGTCTGAAACAGAGCTTAAAAATAAGATAGAATGAGATTTGAAAGGAAAAGAAATTGGGAAATTTCAAATATTATATTCAAAGTAATTTATATTGCCTATAGGAAATTCATCTGTATAAATACAAATTAAGATTTCTGCGTTTATGTAGGGTCTTAAGAATTTTCTCTCATTATTTCAATTGAAATACAATGAGTTGTATGCGATTGTTTCTTTTCGTAACCTTAATTTTTGATTTTAAATGGTTCTGGTTGCCATTTTTTTTGGACCAATGTCAACCTTATGATATTAAGAGACTCTGTAGAGTAGGAGAAATTAAATATATTTCTTTAATACGGCATAAATATATTTGTCTCACTAAACTCTTTCCTTTGGCTTCTTCGAACTGCATTTAACTCTCACACTACTCAGATTTGTTGGATTTCCTGAAAGAGTTTACGTTATAGCATGGAAGGCTTGTTGGTGTAAATAGGCAGACTATTGAAGGAAATATGAACAAAAGTGTTCTATCATGTACCTTAGATTTTATTCACCAGCTAATTCCTACTGCAAGTTATTCTAATAAATTTCTAAGTGGTGACAGATAGGCATGGTGTGGGGGTTTTTTACTTTGTTTTTGGATTTTTTTAACCTACTAAAAACCTGTAAAGAAACAAACAAACAAATAGCAAATAAATTTGAGAGAACTAAATTTGAGTAATGATTTCCTTTTTGGGTTTCTCATGTGGTATAATGCACTTAAACTCCACATAGGGCTTTCATTTTCACAAATAGAAGTGTAATTTAAAATACTTTGGTGAAAACTGTACCTCTCTGTATTTTCTGTGAAATCTGACAGTTCCACATCCTTTCAGGGAAACACCTGAAGGAAAAAATTTATTTCCATAGGATGCCTCAAATGACCCTAGACGTTCACACGTGTGCAACTGAATTCCTTCCAGATTTTCCAAGAGTGTCTGTGAAGTGTTAAACCTATGACCCAGCATGGTGCCTAAAATCTGAGCTTATGACTTATATGGCTTTTTTATGATTTCATTATTCTTCTGGCTTTTAAAATTTTATTCTTTCAGTGTCAAGAGAGATGATTCTGAATATATAAATTTTTCTTGTTGTTTAGTGGTGCACTGTTGAGTCTGAAGTCTCTTCTTGAGTCTTTCAAAAATCAATAATGTAGTTCTGAGACATAAGTCTCAGTTCATTTTCTCTTATCAGCCATCATCTGAATTTTTTACTGTCTAGCTAGAATATTTACTAGAATATTAGAAGTGACAGAAAGTTGTTTTTCAAATCTTTTTGTCTTGCAAAACTTTGCAAAAGAAATAGAAGAAGTGATTTGGAAGGACCATCTGTAAAATCTACAAAGACAAGTAAGGTGAGCTTCAGCTAGAAGGGTTGTTTTTGTCAATTTCTATTCACAAAAATAATAACAATAAAAGAATGAAATGTGTTTCTAGTCAGGGTTTGTATTGATCTGTAGAAGCTGGCTAGTAGTGAGCATAGTTTCAGTGTTAGTGAAAGGCCGAACCAAAATCAGTAAATCCCACTGAAGGTCAGTATTAACACAAGATCAATTCTGAACTAAATTTCTGGGACACAACCACCTTGTTTTTCACAGTGGACAGAGACACAGATGCAGTAACATAATTAATATGATTATGAAATTGTTGTTAAGTGTCCACACTAACCACAGGGATGCACGGCTAGAAGTAGTCTCATTTTGCCTTCAGTGCAGGTGATAGAAATTTTACTGTGGATTGCAGGGAGATTACAACCGGCATAAATTGCATGGGGCTGCAGAAATAAATTACAACTAATAACAACTATAATCAATGCTCACTCCTTCAAAAAATCTGAAAAAATTTTGTTAATGCTGCAGCACAACAAAATTGTTATCACTATTAGTGAGAGTGGATGATTACATTTAAAAGAGCCCTGGAGACTACCTGAAGCAGAAAGAATTACACTAAACCAATAAATTTATGTCAGCTTAATTATTTGGGTTTTGTTCTTAGGTGGTTTAGACCCTGTGAGATGTCAGTCCTACAAGAAAGAGTTTTGTTATTTTTGAAGTTTTTTTTCATTGCCCTCTCTTCTCATCAAAATTGCTGATTTTAACTACTTAGACACTTAAATTTGGTTTCAAAATTTGAAACTTTGTTCAAGAACCTTTATAAGACTTTTTGTAATGAGAATAAACATCTAAAACTCTTGATACCATTTTAACTGAAATAAAATATTAAATAAATAATCTTCTATTCTGAAAATAGAAAAAAATTTTATATATATATATATATATATATATATATATAAAAGGAGAGAGAATAGGAAAGGAGTTAACTTTTTTTAAAGTAAAAATGGAATGGGAAGATATGAAAGACTTTTATGATTCCATAATGGCCAAGATGTGTTACACTTTTGCTCATAAATCAAAGGGCTGAAAGCTGCAAAGGCTTCAATACCGAAGAGAGCTGCTCAAGGCCAGGAAAATGTCAACCCTTCTTTAAAGGTTCAACAATATACTTCTGCTTCTCATCTCCCATGCAGGCATTATACTAGTCATTCAAATCCCTGGGATGTCTAGGATACTGACTCTAGTACAGCATCAAAAATACTGGGTCAACTGTGAATAAATGTAAAAAAAAAAAAAAAGAAAAAAAAAGAGAGAGAGAGAGAGAGAATAAAGGGCTAGAGAAGAAAAAATGAATAAAGTCCATAGTTAGATGAGTGTTGTGCAGGTTTCTTTGGTGTCATAAGAATATCCCCCACTGAATATTAACACATGTTCACTTTAGGTGGAATGACCCAGCATAAGCAAAAGACTGTCGTCAAAGATCTTTGTAGCTTTATTTATAACATCAACCAAATATTTTAGAAAATTTAAGAATTCTGTGGAAGGAAACCTTGACCTTGTTATGAGCAGAAACGTGTAGATGTAGAAATAATCAAGAATACAGATAAAATACCTCATTATTCTAAACAAACCTCACTTTATCTCAATATTCGTGTTTCTATCCAATTTTGCTAGATTTTTATTTTCTTAAGATGCAACTTAAGATCATAGTAACTTTTCATAATACAAAATCTGACTGCAAATTGAAAATTAGGTCAGAACAAATTTTCTTCATTCGTTTAAATGAAATAATCCTGCCATTTGTTTTGGATTAAATACAGGACAAATTTTGGAGATGGTTTAAAGTATATGTTAGAAAAAATATATAATTACACCTAAATTTCTTTTAATTTGAAATTTCCCCCAGAAGAAGTCCTTTTTGATTATGCTGTACATATTTCATAGACTTATCCACACTTATTATGATATTTTCTAGGACTATATTGTATTCTCTTAGGACTTATTCCCCACCATCTACATTTTTCACTGTGTTCCACAGAAATGTGTAGCTTACACTTAGGTTCCAAGGATTCTTTAGGATGTTCAAAGGAATAATAATAAAAAAAAATTACAAATTTTGAAAACAGGGATATACAAAGAAATATGCCTCTCATGATTCTATAATTTGTTTTATATTTTTAGGAAACACAATGGTTGGTGGAAACACAGTGGCTAATAAGTGGGCTTCACTTGTTTGTTGCTTGATCAAACTTGACACATGGCAGAAGTCAGGAAGGAAAAAACAGTTTTATTGCAAGTTGTCCATGCCTCAAAGTCAGCATATGCAGGAACATCAAAAGGACAAGATGAATTATAGTATAATTATTTTTCATATATGATCTGCAGACCACTGGAGTAAACTATTTTGAATTTATAACGAAAGTGTAAAACACTAATAGTAATCTGTCACTAGACTTTCAGCAAAAGTCTCATTAAACTAAGTTTTCAAATTCTTTTAATCTAACAAACAAATGAAATTTTATTTTCTTGGGAATTTCAGTTGCCTTCATAATGAGAGAAGTACCAGTAAACCTGACAAAACCTTATTTTAATTATTTACCTAGTTTTCTCCTCAATAAATGAATAAATAAATAATAATTTCATGTGCCTAAATAATCTTTTAAAAAATCAGATCGATTTTTTTGCTATCTTGAATAATAATCTTGAGTAATCTTACTGAACACTGTCTTCTCGATCTACAGATATACTTTAATGTTTTGTGTCCATTCCAATGGAAAACAGTGGATTTATGCAAATCTTTTTGCTGTGATCTATGTATGTTGAAGCCAGTAATAATATAGATAGTAAAGGAGTCACAACATTTAAAAGTCTTTCTCTCTTTGAAGATTACATTTATCTTGCATATAAAAAAAAATCCTAAAGTGTTTCTGAAACACAATAATAAAAGACACTCTCTTTTGTACTTAATTTGAAGGTCAATGAGAAATTTTCTTGGTTTGTAAGCCACAGTTCAGTCTTCTGAGGATGTTGTTCATTGATCTACTTGCCACTGAGTACCAACTAAGTCTTACATTTTCTTCCCCCCGCCTCACTCCCCCTTCCGCCCCCAAACCCCTCCCTGTGAATTAGACAAGTGGCCATGAATACTCCCAGAAAAAAGAAGTTATTAACAGCAAATAGAAGGACCTTAAGACATATTTCCTTCCTAAAAACAAGAGAGAAAAATAATTTGTACAGCCAATACTGTGCCTGATTAATGATTTTGATTTACAGGCAATTCAGTATGAGCAAACAAGTTGAACAGCAGAGAAGACTGTGTTTGTACAACACTTTCTGCAGAAACACATCTCTTGGAACTTCCCTTTTTTTTGTACTATGGCACACTGGGATTGCTTGTATCATAAAGAGTCTCACACATTCCTTGTTAAAGCTATTCCATAAACTGTCAAACAATAAAGATCATAAAAGAATGTCTAGATCACTATTGTGTGAGACTGCCATGAAATATATTGTACTAATGCTTGTGGATATATGCATACATATACTCATATGTGGGTACGTAGAGAGCAAAAAATATACTGATGTGCAAGCTGAAACAATATGTGAAAAAGGGATTTTTTAAACTTTTCAACTCTAATTAAATCAGCGTACTATCTCGTAGAACATAGAGCATTTTGTTCTGCCTTATAAAGCAAATTAGCTTTCTATCTGTACGCTGAATTCTGTAAGTGACCTGTGACAATAATATAATAAACTCTTGTGAAATAAAAATCAACAGCTGTCAAGATAACCTTTATTTTAAGGAAAAAAGGATATAACTTCATTAGGTGGCAATCAAAATCTAGCCTGTTTGATTTGTTGTAGGCTGATGACTAAAAGTTTTCTATCAGTATGTTTGCTGGAAGGGATCACATAGACTTGGTGCATGTGTGACACTTTAAGGTGACCATTTCCCACTTATTTAGATATTAAAAAAATTCTTCAGGAAATAAAAATATTCCCTCAAATGAAATAATTTATTTATAATGCTTTTACTATCTCAGTTAATTGAAGAAAAATTAAAGCTATAAAACTAGAGTTCCTAAAGCGACTGTTTAAAACCAGATCTAGCAAGAAAAGAGATAATATTTGACAGTATTTTTTGATTCAAAAATAATTTGCACAGTGGCTTAGCAGCTGACCTGTAGCCCACGCAAAGATCATAGAAGAAACCTTACTTAATCCAGAAAACAAGCTGTCTTGTCTGACTTGAAACTCTGTATAGAAATAGCAGCAAGGACCTTTGCAACTCAAATGAAACTTCAGTGAGAGAATTTTTGAATGAAGACAGAAGGATTGAGTCATAGAACAGTTTGAGTAGGAAGGGACTTTTAAAGCTCATCTAATCCAGCAAACCTTGGTGTGAGGAGGGACAACTTCAAATAGATCAGGCTTCCCAGAGCCATGTTGAGCTCCTTGACCAGTAACTTATCAGAGAAGTTGAAAACTTTCTCAGTTTCTTGAATTGAATTTATTAGTGTCCATTTAGATTACATTTTTCGCTTTTGCTTGATAAGAATTAGCATGCTGAATAAATCCCGCCATTTAAACAGTACAGATTCTGAGCATTATTATGTATAGATTCTGCGCCTTAACACTTTTTTACTAGTTAAACACACACATTAAACATACACTCTGAAGAGGTATTCCATGATGCTTTGCAACTGGCAGTGTAGAGATCAAAAGTTGTACTGCTGTAGTGTCTAACAAGCTGCCTGCAGAGCTGAAAAAGTCTAGCACATGTGTGCGTTGCTCACTCTTCTGCTTTGTTATTCTGGTGGCTGTGAGAGAGGACAACATGAGCTTCCAGCTCTCTTAGCTGGGTGGTGCAGAGGTTCAGGAACTCCCCTCAGGACTCTCATTCGCTATTGCCTTGAAACTCTGTCTACACCATAGCTTGGAACACTGTCTCCTAGAAAAGATGTTCTGTGCTGGGGTCCTCCACTCAGCAGTCACCTATGAATGTTCCAGTTTATATCAGTCTGCTTAGGTGACCAACACTAAATCACTTAATGTGTAAACAATATTTCATCCATACCATTACAGCAGAAGGTCTTTCAGTCATTAGATTCACTGCAGCAACAGCAGCTCTGTAGTTTTCTCCCATTTTAAAGGCATACTAAAACTGATCCAGAGGTCTAAATATTTCCCAAAGTCTGAAATATTGATTTTTGCAACTTCACTGCCAACTCTTTCTCCTAAAGGAGGTTTTTCAGCACTCCACTATTTAGAAAGACTAATTTGTCTGATCTTCCTGTAAAGAGGCATAATTTGAGGCAAATGATCAGTCATTCCAGATAAATGTTCATTAGTTCAACACTAATATTTACACACATTCAAAATGCAAACACTGGTGATAAGAGATCAGTGGGGGTAAAAAGATTTTTGGGAAATTATGATGCACACTGCTTTGTATATCAGTAATGTGACAATAATACCTTGCATTTTCATAGTGAAAAATAAATACCTGCTTTTGAAGAAAATATCCAACAATTATTTTGAACTAAGTGATGTCACAAAATACACTAGATGACAATAAGAAGAAAGATCTCCAATGACAGGATACAGACCTAATATAGATTGAGAAAATATTTTTTAGAAAATAAGATGCCCAATAACATCAGACTCTCTATTCCACCTCATGGGTATTCAATTCTCTCCTATAAATAGAAGTTTTTTCCATCCCAAAAAACTATACTATGTTTCAAAAAAACAAAGTATTTGTTTGGGGCTGCTACACTAACCTTTCTCACAAGCACTTTCACCAGGTTTTCACTCTTTAGGCATAGAGGGGTATTTTGATATAGAGGAGTAAGTACAGAGCAAATTAGACTGCTGTTTCTATCCTTTGTTAAGTGAACCTAAAGTTTTGAGATCTGACAGGTAGCTTTTTAAAAAATCACAAACAGAACTGTTGCACAACATACAGCTTAATCAGATGGGCTTAATAAAGATATCAGATGGCTGGAGCTGCATTCCAGTGTGAGTCTGTTCCATGTTTTTTCCTCTCTTCATCTCTGATTGGGTCAGCTACTATAAGCTATATTTTCCTAAAGAAAAAAAATCCTCTCCATAACAGTGTACCTTTGTGCTTTGCAATGCACACAGGTACAAGAGAGCATGCCCAAACTCAGACAAAAGAGTGAGAAGGAGAAATTCTGCCTGGCTGCAGCTACAATGAAATCCTAGCTGAAATAATTGTCACTGAAACTGAAAATCTGCTAAGAATTTTGTCAAAACAGAGTATAATTGTGAGCTGGAGAAAAGCAACTGACCATGAGAATTAAAGATGACAAAACCTTAACAAATAGATGAAGCAATTTGTTTTAGGTATTGAAAAGTGCTTTAATCTGAATATTTTCACTTTGATATGTTTCGAATCTTGATGGCAAATTTATCAAGGACTCAGAATTGAAGTGTTAATAATTTCTTGATTCTACATTATTACTAATGCTTTTATTATTAGTCTGTCTGAATAGAAATAAAAGAAAAAAGTATCAATTAAAGTTCTCTTTTCACATAAAGGGGAACACTGAAAGGAAATGAAAGAGGTGGATACGGAATTTAAACCTGTTAATTCAAATTTCACTATTGTCCCACCACAGACAAGGCAAAAATATGCGCATGGTGTACACTGGTTTCTTGCAGACTGAGGAGTGTTCATAACAGCAAGTTAAAAATCAAATTCAACCCCAAACCTGTACACAAACCTGACAAGAGCTTTGCCATGCAATTTAGTATTACAGTAGTGATGCATTGGATAGTATTTCTTCCCTTTCCACTTTCTGACCCTTGCTGTCCATCACATAAGAAAACTATGCTAAGCAGAAGTTTGACATAGAAGTAAAGCATTCAGAAGTTTAGAAATTCCAAATTTAATGCTTCCAGAAAAGATTGAGGCTTATGTGCATGTTAATTATATGATTGCATCCTACCTCTATAGGGGCCCTCTTCCACCTGGCACAGATTTATTCCCCAAAGTGACCAGTACGTTTGTATATTTTAACAGCTGTGTATCATCTGGTATTGTCCCCAACAACCAGTGAGAGTGGTAGGTGTAGGCTTTTCTTCCCTCCACAGGAAACTCAGCAGGGGCAAGTCTGTATGGCCCTTGAATAGGTCTAGATACCTAGGTTTAATCACAATTTTTCCTAGGGGATGAAACACCTCTGATGAAGGAACCTCAGAGTCAAATCATTTGGATGTCTTGGGAAAGCGTGAACAGACTGTATGACTCCAGCCCAAGTGTCATATTTTTAGCTCTTCCTGATATTAATAACAATAACACACACAGCTTTGCTCTTAATATAATTCTGCTGTGCTGTTACAGCAAAAAACAAGAACCAGACAGTATTTTTTCCTCCTTCAAGACATCAAAGTGTGAGATATACATGTATATATATATACACACACATATATATACATTTACATATTTGTGTATATAAGGACATATTTGTGTATATGTATATGGTAAACAATTTTTCTCACACAAACTGAAATTTTTGGGGCAGCAAATATGTCTAAGAACAAAAATATAGTTGTTCTCTTCTCGTAGTTTAAATCCTAAAATAATCATAAGAAGTATACCATGTCTATTAAAAAGAAAAAAGTACAAAGAAAAAATTAATCTCTATACCTGTTTTTACTTTGGGTTTTTTATTCATTTTAAGGAAAAATTTTCACTTGATCAGAAGCATGCCGTGGAAGGCTATATTTCTATCAGAAAATTAGATTTTGTGTTTCCTTAATATTGTATTTTTGTTGTAAACTTTTAATCACTAGAAATTTGCAACTGCACAAGTTGCATTTCTACTGAAAGCTTGGAACTGTAGCAGATGTAAATGGTGAACACAGAAGGAAAGCATAAAGCTGTTAAGTATGTCAGATGAACACAGAAACTTTTATCATTTAACCTAAGTCTAAGCAGTCTAAATTTTATTTAATCTTGCATCTGTCTTTGAAAATGAAGTTGTAATGGACAGTAGTTAGAATACTGTTAAACATATTTAAAAGTAGAATGTAGTATATGATTTGAATGTTTGCCCAGAGGAAAACAATGTGTGCTTCACACAAGCTTTTATACCTCACAGCTTTAGCAATCTATTGCTCGTCTGTGGTGTTGTGGGGGGAAACACAAGGTCTGAAATAGGTGGGAATTAGGACAACAAGAAATTTTCAACATTTGTAGCACATTGCATTGCTTTTTGCTACGTGGAAAAGTCTTGGGGTGAAAAACTTATTCTGCCCATAGAGTTCATGAGGGTCCTGAGGTCATAGAACAGGTCTCAAAAAAGTAAATATACCGATCAGGTCAAAAACAATGAGAAGCCCTGAAGGTAACAAATATGCTCAGCTCTGCTTCTCTCAAAAACCTAGGCAACCAACTCTAAGACTCAAGACAGCATTTCAACTCATATCATTGTAATACCTGTGATGCTCCATGCCTGCTTGATTTCTCTTCCACAGAAACCAACAGTAACAAATGCAGCAGTAGGAGTTCACCCTGTAACAAAAAGCTATTTACAAAGGAGAGTGATTATTATCTGGTATTGTCTCTACTCTCTTGAAGACAATATTTCTACTCAGTAGGTATTTAATACATAGAATAAAAATAGTCCCCCTAAGAAGGGAAGGTATTCAATATACAAAAGATATGGTAGAAATTATAAAAGTAATTCATCTAAGAGAATTGACTTTTTCCCTGGAAAATATTCCATAAAAATTTTGAAATCTAAAATTTTTCTTAAAATACAGTGATAGTAGCTAATTTTCTTGAGCACTAAAGACTGCTGATCTGAACTAAGTTATTATACTGCCTAGCAATTCTAATATGTCTACTACTGAGTCAGAAGAAACACACAAGCTGATCAATTCCATTTGTAATTACATTTGGGAAAAGGGATTATGGAGACAAATATACTCAGCTGTTTTGTTCCCATGTGTTTAACATGAGATTAATCACTGAATCAATCTTTCCCATGGTCTTACAGTATTGATGAATTCTAATCCTTTTCTAAGTCTTGAAAAACAGAGTTCCAACATCAAGGTCCTTAAGAACACAAAATGAAAGCATTAACTTCATGAAACAACTTGTTTTCACATCCTTGAATTATTGTCAGCCTACTACTGGATAGATATGAGTGTCATTAGTTATGTAAATGGATATTTCATATTTCTTATTCATTTTACTACTTAATGTTTTATTTTAAATGAAATACTGAAGACTTCCTTTTAAACTCTAAAATATGTCAATTTTCAGTTCTTCTGTTCCAGACACTATACTTTTTCCTGACATGTCTATGACCTTAATATGTTCTTTTCAAGGAGAAAGGAAATGGATTCATTTAAGACACCTTCAAGTGTCACATAACATCCACTAATTTTACATAAAGCTGACAAAAAAACTAATTTCATATACATCTACAGTAAATGGCACACACATGACAACAACAAATTCTATTATTGTAGGGTCAATATACTTTTAATTCTGTTCTACTTTTATTTTTCATCCATTTACATCCTCTTTTATTAAACTAATGGGACTTTAATTCCTGATTTCTGCCTTGATAAGAGATACATCATCATCATCATCCTTGTCCAGATGCCGTGATATTTTTAGAAGTTGTAGGATTTGCATCCAACAAACAAACAAAGGAATTAAAGAGCACAGGGTGCAAAATATTATAGTGCTAGTCCATTCTTCAAGAGTGCCTTTCTTGTCGTAGCACCCCTGAACATATGTAGGATTGACGTGCGTAGTTTGACTCTTGTTCTGGTACCTAGAGCATAGTAAAATTGCCATTTTCTGGCTCCTCTGCTCTTATACAAAACTTGGAGTCATGAAAGAAGTTCCACAGAGGTAATATGTGGACATTGATGGAAAGACCATACATACATACAGTGTACTCATAATTTTTCTTTTTGTTAGGTAGATTTAATCAGATTACAAAGAAATTTTAGTTGCATAGGGTATGCTGCAGGATTTTCAGTAATATTTTGAAGGAGTAATAGGACAAATATTTTAAATAAATTTTCAAGTAAACTGTATTCAAATGTATTTTCAGCATTTTCCAGAATTGGGCCAACTGCCAAAGTAAACATATCAATTAGAGAAATATTTTCTTAAAATGTAACATTTTATAGTAGTTACACCTGTGAAAAAGTTATAAGATGAAATAATTACTATTTCTTATTTGCAATTTTTTAAACTTTCTTAATGGGAAAACAAATCAGAGAAAAATAAAAGAAGAAAAGGAGTCCTTGTACATAACTGCATTTATTAGAGAGGAAAAGAAAAAAATTTGAAATACTTCAAATTAAATTTGAAAATAACAGTCAGACTGGAGAGGAGAATTGGAGTAACAAAATATAAAGATCATGGGTTGAGATAAGAACAACTAGCTGGAAAGGGCAATGAGATAAGAAAAAAAAAAAGCAACAGCAACAAAATTAACAACAAAACTGTACAAGAGAGTACACACAAAATGCTCACCGTTAGACCTGATGGGATTGCTCCATGCTCCCCTGCCCCAGAAGCAAGCTCTTCCCTTGTACCTGGAAAATGACATGAGGTAGTACAGAATAACCTCTGTGTCTGAGGTAGTACAGAATAACCATCCCCTCTGCTGCCTACTGCAAAAACTAACCCTGTCCTGGCTGGACCCAGATCACTAGGGAATGAATCTGACATTTGCTCTTGCTAACATCATGCAGTCTACAAAGGTCTCTAGTGGGGTCTTTCTACGAGGCGTTTTCTACATTCAAGAGAGTCAAAAGATTCTCATAATTTATCATCATCAGCAAACTCCATGTGCCCTCAACTGTGATGTCTAGTCAATGACAAAAACATTGCTGAGAACTGGAACTGAACCCTGAGGAAAACCTCTGATGACTGGCCTCAGACACTTATTATCTTATCACTCTTAAAGCCTGCCTCCTCAGATGATTGTTCACTCATAGTTTACATGCCTAGCTGTATGTTGGACATTTGATCTAGAAAGAGACACTGAAAGGTGCAATAAAATTTTCCTAAAACAAAAAAGGCCCAAAAAATTACAGTCATTTCACTGCAACAGTGGTTTCCTTCAACCACTTGGCAGGTAACCTTGTCATGAAGGGATATGAAATTAGCAACATCTATGGCCTGCCCAAGGTGGTAGCATTCTAGTCCCTGCCATATAAAAATTACTTCCTTCCTTCCCAAAATACAGCGTCTCTTTTAAGAGATCTGATAGACAGACTGTAACACTACAGGGTTCTGGAGTCACCCTGGGTGGCGCCAGGTTATGCAGCCCGGTCCTCTTCAAACTGACAATTTGTTCATCATTGATTGGTTCTGCTTCTGAGAGCAGTTTGGTGAGCATTGTACAATTACTACTTTAAACAGTAAATATAAAGGTACATATATAAGTAATCAGGTATATTTTACAGTTTCCTGTTGGTTATTTTTGAAGTAACCTTAATAATGAAATCTATGAATGCTGCTATTATTAAAATATATATATTTTCTTATCCGGTAGTAATTTTGTGGTAACTTAGATGAATTCTCTTTATTAATCATAAGACTGTTCAGTTTTTATTAGAAATTTTGAGTAATCTGTAATAAAGAAATTTAAGAAATAAAATCTCTGTGTTGTTCTGCATTATGGAATCATGAAAGCCCATCTCTACATATCCACAACCTCAGTAATCCTTTTGTTTTTTGAACAACTTCCAATCCTGGAAGTGGTAAAAAACTTGTCAATATGGCATTTGAAGACATTGTTTGGTAGCGAACATGGTGGAGGTCTAGGTTGATGTTTGGGATTGATAATTCTAAAGGTATTTTCCACCTTAATTATTCTATGTTTTTATCTTCAGTAATTAAAATTACTATATAGAGATTAAATATTTTGTTCCAGTCATTAGATTAAGTTCAAATGTACAGCTTTAATTTTCTGCTAAAATTTATTGGAGGTATTTTATTGGCGAAAGTTTATTTTCCCAAGTACATGTGCCTACTCATTGAATTTACAATTTTTTAGGCACAATCTCCACTCCTGAATTTATTTGGCTGGATGGAAGATTCTAAAAGCTGAGATTAAAATGAAATCAGTAAACAGTTCCAAGGGATAAAAACATAATGACAGAAGGAAAATTTTAAAAAAGTTTCATTTAATATTTAAAATTTAAATAAGTAATTTAATTTTCATAACATGTGAAATCAGTAAGAATAATAGATTGAAAAAAAAAGTATAGTGTATACTATACTGGTACAGCCTATATATTATAAATTTAAACCCAAATCTTTAACAGATGCAAAGGAAATTTTTGGGTGACCCAAAAATTATGTTGCAGGTCTTAAAGATTTTCAATTAGATGATAAAAACCAACATTATTCCACATTAATTTTTCCCCACTGTTTGACTATCCAGGTGTTAAAGGACGCTTTTTAGATGATTTCTTAATATCGCTACATGTACTCTAGTTTATCCCCGCAGTATTTGCCTAATGACATGTAATTAAAATAGGTATGGAATTAAAAAAGTATAAAACAATTATTTTTGGGAAAAGAACCTTTATTACTAATTTTTTTATCTAATCTTCAGAATATACATGCATATCGAAAAAGTTCATGATTGCTGTATCTATTAAAAGGACATTCTGACAAATCTGAAAGAATTATATTTTTCCAAATATCCCAATGAGAGACATTTATGTAGAAGACAACTAATTTTCTCTCTTAAAGTAGTTCAAAATCTTTTCATATTTGATGTCTCTTACAGAAGACCCTGTTAGATTATAATCTTCACTAGAATTTGAAACACATAACCCTAGTTTTACACTAGGGTTACAGTAACATTAGTAAGTTCCAGTTTGAATAAAACCCAAAGATACTTACCTTTTTTACATTTAATGTATTTGATGTTGACTAATTATTCAGTGGTCTTCTACAGATTGCAACCCAATAACTCCACAAAAACTCATTAAATACCCTCAATTTCTGTTACAACAAGATGCATACAGCTGACTTTTTTCAACTGATAGTAAACTTTTTCCAAGTCCAGAGGGAAAGTAGTTTTTTTTTAATCTCTTTTTGAAGAGAAAATAGTCAAAGCACCAATCTCCATTTTAAGTCTACTTTCTTTTCTGTTCATAAAAGACAGATATTATTCCTTTTCTTTTTGAATGGTAGTTTAGTGTATTTGAAATTGTGAGAATAATTTTGCTACATTTCTTCAATTTGACTGAGTGGTTTCAGAAGCTGTATGTATACTTTCAAACCCAGAAACACTATTTTTTTTCTAAAGCAAACAGTTCATATATTTACCCTGCCTAGCAAGATCCACCATCATTTTCAGAATTGCTTTCACCATCAGGCTTAGAGGCTTAAAATGCTGTCCTGTAGCAGTCCTATAATTTCATCTGTGTGTGGTAGAAACCACTGGCTGTGTTTGCTTTTCATATTGACAGACGTCTTTTCAAAGAAAAAAAAACCACATTATTTTCAAAAGAAAGCCTGGAAACACTGAGTCTATTTACACTCTCACTTTTAGAAGCTTGTTTCCTTCATGCCCTAAGCACTGTTTTTCCTTGCAGGTAATAAAGTTAGTTCCTTTGTAATTTTGGCTGTTCTGTAAACTATGAAGCTTCAGTAAGAAAGAAAGAGATACTCTCTTGTATTAAGGCAATAGCCAACTTTTCTTCCTAGGAAGGAAATAAACCCCTTGAAAAATATCTGAAATTAGTGATTCTTATACATAGCAGATTCATTGAAGTTCAAAAGCAGTGATTAGTCAGGAAGAACAAGTTCTATTATTTAACACAAAAACATTCTATAGAATCAGTAAAGGCAACTAGCAATTATGAACTAAAGTATCTAAGGAAAATTTGGGCCTGCTCTTGTCTGTGACTAAATATTTATTATAAGGACATGTAATTAAAAGAAATGGTACCTAGAAACATCACGCTAAACCTTTTGGCTGAGTTAGTTGGGGGCTATTATGCAGAAACACTTGCATTTTGAGAGGGTTAAATATGCTAATAATCTCTGATAACGATTTCTTTGCAGAAGAAGCTTAACAGACCTTGAACTTCAGATACAGTGGTTAGTACTGAAAACATAACATCAGTTACATTTGTCTACAAAACGGTATCAGGTGTCTCCCTCCATGATATCCTGGTCTTTAATGAACTTTCTGGAAGAGAAAAGAAACTGTGCATTTTTTTCTTTTCAGTAGCTTGAAATTTGGGGTGTCCTATGACCCCATGTTATGGTTTTTATTGCCAAGATAGGATACATGAGTTTTCTCCCTATGTAAATTCCCAGAGAGCAAGCTGATAGCAGGGCCCATAGCACACAAAACTGACACACAAAATTAAGGTCAGGACTATTACATTAGTGCATTTCTGCTCCATCGTATCCAGTTACAATATAAAAAGGCCTTTGAGCAATATTGTTTAAGATCTGTTGTAAACAAAAATTACTCCCTTTTGACCTCTACTGGGGACACCAAAAGAGGAGAAGATGACTGGGGTCTGTAGCATGAATTGAAAATTTTCTGTTCTCCTGTCAGCTGCCATGAGTTTGAGATATTCCCCCCATCAGGCACCCATGTCAGCACACAGGCAATATCCCTTCGGTTTTTTGAGTCTCAGGAAAGTTTTATTTTATAGTGTGTCTTTTAGCAATGTTGTTCTAAATAAGGCATTTGGTTTTTGAACAGTACTTCCATTCTTTCAATTTCATAAATTAAAGGATTTATTATTATTGAATTAATTATTAATTAATTGATTATTATTATTGAATTAATTTTTGTCACATGAAATGGTTATTTTATTAGGATATATATTAAAAATATATTCTTTTCAGATTTTAAAAAAGCATAAGCATGAATAGGCAAAATGAATTATTACAAGACTATAGAGACAGTAATTACAAAAATATCTCAAATGAGAACAAAACAAATGAGTTTAATTACAGGGTAAAAGAGATTAGGAATGTCGATTCTTTGAAAAGTTAGTTCTTATGTTGCCCATTTTTCAATTTCTGTGTTTTGTAGAATGCCAATGTGTAATCAAAGACAGTAGCAAAAAGGTATTATGACACACTGAACCACAAGACACTATTCATGGTCAAATGTGTTTTCTGTCTCTGCAGTAAATATTGCAGACAAAGCGGACGTGGGTTGGCACAAGTTTGGGCAGACATTTGCTGATACTTCAAAATTTAATTTTGGATTGTGTTTTAACTGAGTGTGTAGAGATACTTCAGTGTGGTATCGTTTCTTTCTCTAGACTCTCACAAATGACCAATGGGTACTATTAAATATTATGCTTACTCAAGATACACTGCTTTGAAGAAGCTTAAGTAAAATACGATCAAGACTGGGACATCTGTGAAATTGATCCTTTACTTATCCTACCTTTTCTTGAGTATGTTCATGTATAAAACATTGATGTCACATTTGTAGTTGAGCTCAAAGTTTACATATGCCAGTACAACTTCATTCATATTAACAGACTCTGTTAGATCACGTCTGTGGATCATGCAAATTAGATTCTTTTCGTACACAAGTTCTTTAATTTATTGCATTTTGTGTAGAGAATCTTCATTGTGTTAAGAAACAAAGATAATGAATTAAACTCATTCCAGTGTAAAATGGAAAGGCATACTTACCTCAGTACATGGAGCTGAAAAGCACATGATTGTTCTGTCAGCTTTGGTTTTACCTTTTCTACAGGGTTACATTCTAGTTCTGAACTAAAAAGTCTCTTAAAACTGGCTGCAAATATAGTGGTTTTTTAAGTGAAGGAAATATTTGCCGATTGAAGTTCATTCATATTTTAGATAGCACATTGTTAAGCCAGGTTTGGTATCACATTCCTTGCTTTGCCTGTTGAAGAAAGTTTACTCAGGTCCTTATTTTCACCTTACTCAACCAAGGAGTTTGGTTGAGTTTGTGATTTATGGTGAACCCTTCTAGAAATACAAACCTGGCACATTAATAATACAGGTTTTTCTTCTGACCATAGTAAAGGAACATTATTTAATGAAAAGATAGTCTTTTTTTAACAGGACTAGTATCATTGATTCCTATTAATAGATCCATGAAAAACTACAGATGGTAAAGGCATTTCTTCCTCTCAAAAATGCACAAATTACCTAGTATTAGGCTATGATAAATAATGGCAGACATGAAATGAAAATAATCCTTACACCATGTATTTTATTTGGAGACAGAAGCAACAAGATGACTTGTGATGTTTCTTTAATGGGACTGATTTATTGACAGTGAAGTGTTTGGAATGTGAAACAGGGAAGGGTTATGAATTTGTGCTTAGGAATGACACTTTTAGGAATTAAGAAGATGGAAAAATATTTACATGTAATATAATTTCACAGAAGAACATTAGCATTGCCATCATGAAGGTTCTAGAAGACTTCATTTTGACAGAAATATAATAGAATTTTCAATAGGTAACACTAATGTAAGAAAAAACCAATCATTAACCTATTAAACCTGGTTTAGAATTACACATCTTTTTCCTATATTAGAATACAAACTGGTAAGTTTCTCCCCAACTTTTCAACAGTGTCTGTGGGAAATATGTCTGTCACCATTTTGATTTGTGCACTACTTTTCAGGTCCCAAGATATTGCCCATTTCCTCTTCCCCTTTTCATTTAAAGCTTCCATCTCTAAGCATGCAAATTTGAAGATTATATATTTATCAATGCTGACACTATTAACTCACATTGCAATGAACATGGCATTCCTGTGTGGTTAGGCTTTCTGACAATGTACAAAAAATCATTGAGACAGCTTAAGACGGGGATGCTCTAGATTACAAATGAAAGGTAGTTGATTATAATCAGATATATTCGAAACCTGAAATTAAGTTATTACTTTTTCTGTAATAATTTCAGGTATACACTGTTTTAAACACATACATGCACTTGTTTTTTCCCTTGTGTTCTCCTGTTTGCTCATGTGTAGCATTCCAGAAATCACTTGGTCAATAATCCCTGTATGTCTTTCTAATTTGTCTCAATGTTTCTGGATAACTGCTTTATTGGGTCTGACTGAGTGTTTTTTTCCTTAGCAGCCCTCACAGTGTAGTGTTTTACATTTATAGCTGTCAGGGTGTTGTTAACACACCAGTGTTTTGGCTACTGCTGAGCAGTGCTGTCCCTTTAACATTCTTCTGTCCCTATCTAAGGGCTGGTAGTGGACAAAATCCTGGTAAGGAATACAACCAGGCCAGCTGGCCCAAAGTAACCCAAGGGATATCCCATACTATAGTATATCAGCTTGGATACAAAAGCTAAGGAGGAGAGGAGGAACAGGATGAGAGGGTATTTGTTCTACGACATTTGCTTTTCTGTGCAACCACTATGTGTGCTGAAGCCCTGAGGTCCCGGCACGTGTTGGAACATTGCTTGGCGATGAGAAGTAGAGACTTACTTTCCCCTTTGTTTTTTGTTTGTTTGTTTGCTTGCTTGTCTCTTTTTCTGCTTTAGTAAAATGACTTAACTACAAGTTGTTTTCCGTCTTATTCTCTCCCCTGTCCCACTGGGAAGGAGAGTGATAGAGTGGCTTAGAGGGCACCAGGCACCCAGCCAAGATCAAACCTCTACAGTCCTTTTAGGCACTCAGTGTGGGCTGAGATAAAGGCAATTTTATATATATGTAATGCTATAGTAAATGGTAAGTGGTATCTATCAAGTAACAAGCTCCTATGCATGGCATCTGCTATATGCCACACATTGCTAATCAGTTTATTCTGCTGAGTTTGGGGACATATTACACAAATGATGATGGGGAAATACACTTCCTTCTCCCTGCCCAAGGTGGATGTGCATGATTTTATATTGCAGACTGCCCTGCATTGCTGTCATTGCCCATCCTTATGTTAGTCGTTTAATATTATTAATAATATTAGCTAATACTGTTGGTATGCTATGGAATTCATGGATTCTCTCTTCATCTTGCTGTAAGAGAAAATAACCTTTATTTTGCTATTCAGCAAGCTATTAAAATCTGCCCTGAGGCATTGAATTCCTGGATGACAGGGTGCATGGAAGAATTTGGGCAGGTTCATAGGGTGTTTATCACCTCCCTTTGCCTGGGACTTTACACCTGAACAGGTAAACAACACTAACAAACTGCCACTTTGACCAATAGAAGGGTGCCTTGTTTACCACCATGAAAACCAGCAGTTTATGGCTATGCTGGAGCCTGGCCTGAGCCACTATTCAGTATTCTCTGAGGGCTGTACTTGAGTCAGGAACCCAAACTGTGTTTGAGGACACTATGGCTGAAACAGGGACTCAAACCACAACAACTACAGTAATTGTCCCTGTGGTGAAAGCAAAAATGAACAAGGCAAGTCACAGCCCCATAGCAGTGATTAGTAAGGGAGGAAGAAGAAAAGAAAGAAGAAAAAGAAGAAGAAGAAGAAGGAGAGGAAATAAAAGCAGGAAAGAGGACATTAGATTAAGAAGAAGGTCCTTCAAAAAAGAAATAAAAAGGAGCAAGGCAAATCAAATGGGAAACTACCTCTCAACATATCACACTACCAGCATTACAAAGCATAAGTAGGTAGCATTAATTACACAATGAGCCCAAATAGGAAAACAGAAAACCTAGAACAGATTATGGCCTGTCCAGAAGCCAGAGATTTTGAGCATTGCCTGAGAAAGTGACACGTGCCCAAGAAGCACCACCATATATCAAGTTATCAGACAATGGAAGAGGCTATGCTGTATTTACTGACGGATTCTGTCGTGTGATAGGAAACCACTGGAGGTGAAAAGCTGCTGCGTGCAGCTCCCACACAATGAGTCATTGAGGCTGCTGCAGGGAAAGATGTCAAGCCAATTTGCAGAAATGAAAGCCATTCAACTACTCCTAAAGATTGCTGAATGAGAAAAGCTGCCTGAGCTCTGCATTGATTCCTGGATGGTGGCTAATGCCATATGGGGGTGGCTGCAGCAGTGGAAGAAAACAAATAGGCAATGCAGAGGTAAATCCATTTGGGCTGCTGCATCGTGGCAGGACATTGCTACATGTGTAGCAAACATGATTCTGAAGGTACCTCATGTAGATGCTCATATGAGACAACAGTTGTTTGGGGTTTTCTTTATGTGTGCAATCTGCAGACAGGATATTTCTTTTTGCAGCTATGAAGAGGGTCTGAAAGGCTGACAGACAGAAAATCCTAGATGATGCTGAAGACATGTATAGAGTCACCACTATTCTTGATTGGGTATTTTATGGACTGTTTTTTCCTAACTGGCATCTATAAAATTTCCATACAATACTTACCAAAAATAATTGCAGGTGTTTGATTTTTTTAATCAAATCTTTATACAATGGCAGTGTGAGAAGACATTTTTAGCACAGTCATAAGAACATGGAAAGTTATTAACATTTCCCCTTCCCTCAAAAACACCAACTTAAAAATCAGCAATGCAGATAGATACATTTCAAATCAAGATTTCACCAAGCAATTGACAAAAAAAGCCTGCTGCAATCATTGGAATGGTTCCCACTGACCTCAGTGGAGGCCCAGATATGTGCAGTTCTATTGTGCTTTACAAAACCAATTCACTCAAATAGCAAAACATTTAACTGGATTGTGTGTCTTCTGTGGAAGACTTAGGCCTTACCAGGAGACCTGAAGAGCTCAGCAGTAAATCATGTCACCAGGACTGAGAGCTTAGGTGGTTATTGAACATTGTGACTTTTTACACTGTTTGAACAGAAAGTAAGTGCTATTGATGGCTCTCAAACGCAACTGTAGCACAACTTAGCATGACGCACCATCATTCTTGCAGGCATTGGCAAGCATTTCACTGGAAAAGTTAATCATAAATCTGCACCTGTATAGTGTGATGTGTTTTCTTTTAATACATGAGGATGTCTGAGGAAATGCTCAGGCTTCCAGATCGTAAAGGTTCAGCTTTATCTCTCTACTGGAGTTCACATAATGGTTGCTGCTGTGGTAGGTGAGGATTTGTATTTTAGTTGGAAACATACTTTCCAAAGAGGCAAAAGATTGCCAGAAGTTTATGTCATCAGTCTGCCATTTGGCAGGCTCGTTCTTCTCTTTCAACATCAATAAGTAACAAGCAGTTTCCTGCTGCATTTCTAAAGTGGTTTAGGAAAAAAAAAAAAAAAAAGGAGAAAACATTCCTTCACTTCTTTCCCCAGCAGATTTTAAAGTCAAGTCATTCACTCCATCCACAGAGTGATTTGTGTTACCAGAGTGACTGATGACCTTGGGTTTGTGTTGAAATGCAAACATTTTCTGTCTTTTAGTACAGCAGAATATTCACTGTAGAATGCTTCAGTCAGGACTTCTCCATTGCTAATCACCTGATTATACAGTCAGGGAACAGAAAGTCCGCCACAGGACTTCGGTGGAGGAGAACATGTTCTAAATTTCAAATAACAAGTTACTGAAGCCAGGAGCTCATCAGCAATTCCATAGCTTAATACTGTTACCATTGGGTTTGCTGCTTGTTTAACAATTTGACAGCTATTGATGACTAATTAACAAGCCTGTTAACAGTACCCATGGGGAAAGAAGGGTGTATTGCTGTGCTTAACAGAGATAAACTTTGATGAAAGAATTAAAAGGAATCATATGCCCTTCCCAACTGCAGCAGCACTGCAGTTGGCCTTATCTGCCTAAGAAGCCCATTGTGCTAAGGATTCAACCTGGAGTTACATTCTAAGAGTCAAATGGGGTATGTGGAAATTAGGTTTGCAGAAATGGGTAAACCTTGGTTCTTTGCACCATTTCTCAGATTGTCTTTTGTTTAAAGCTATGTAAAGTCAGGGAACCATGTGATGTGTAGTCGGAAAACGGAAGAAATAGAATCAGCAATTGGAATTACCAAAACACTACTTCTTTCCTCGAGAAAATTCGAGGTTTATTTCTAGTCTCACATGAAGCAAACCAGTTCAGCTAGACAGAATAGACAGATAGAGAAGCTGCTTTGTGAAGGGGAGCACAACAGGGCTCTTCTTTTGTAGACAAATCTGTTTACTTTTTGCTTTCTGATTCATTTAGGTTGTGTAAGATAAAGATTACATGTGATTTGGATTATAAGAGAAAATTAATAATTTTAGGATCTTCTCTTCTTGATAGACCTTTGGCATCAAAAGCTCAGGACATTATATTTCAGACAGAAGAATCTCTGACTATTAATATCGCTAACGTAATAAAATATCTGTCAGTTTGATTAGGGCAGAAATGGTGAGTCAGATCTTGTCTCAAATTTTGCAAAACAATGATTTTTTTAAAGTAAACATAAAGGAAAAAATAACAGAATAATGACATCAAGGTAAACCACTTGTTTTTTGACATTTCCAAAAAAACCTTAATTTCCTTTTTAATTTATTATTATTGTAAATACAGTTAATTCCTTTTTAATGTAAAGTATATTAATTTTTTCATTTCACACTTTTGCAACAATATTTTTAAACAGTTAAAATATAGTTCCTATAGTTTCTTTTTTTTGGAGGGGGGAGGGGAGTAAATATATTCTTTAAACCACCTATTTCTTGCAAACAATTTTAATAAAAATATAAATGAAAAAGTTTTAGAATATTCTCATCCGACAGTAGTACTTTTATTTTCTAACCTTTACCATCTTTTGCTGCTGCTGTATGAAAAAGTTTAAGTTCTTACAAGCATATACAAGCAACACTTTTAGTAGCAGTCCTGGTTTCTTCAGCAAAAATTAAGAAAATGTCTTGTCTTGCATTGCATACCTAACTCTGTCCAAATGCAGCAAAAACTACATTCAATAAAAAAGGATTATCTTCCAATTTTCTCAGTTGTGGTAGATAGCAGAGTACAAAATTGTAAGCTATATTACTTGGAATGTGAAAATAAAGTTACAATTTCTCATTTAGCTACCATCATCAAATGAGTATCTTGAGATCATACCAGAGAAAGGACAAAATTTAAATCTGTGCTATGTGGCTTTTTCAGATGTGTGTAGTGAGTAATTTTTTTGCAGTCTGTCAGCATAATTACTGTACCCTGAAGAAAAAAATTAACTGGTGCATTGTGATAAAGGTTGCTTTGAATGGAATTGACACTGTGTGTGCAACTCAGTAAGCTCATAAGAGTATTAAACATAGTGAAAGTGATAGCATGCCATTAAATCAGCTTCAAAATCCTCTGTGCAGGATTATACTTTATTTAATTTGGTTCTTCTATTTTAGATTTCACATGAGAGACACTACAATCTTATCTTCATCAAGCCAGTTTGCTCTTCTCATTTTAACAATCAAGGGTCCTTGTTGGTTGGCTTTAGATGTCATCTCAGGGAGCACACCAATGCCTCTGAAAAACCTTATCTGGAAATGACACAGCATTTGGTGTGCCTCTAGCCTACTTGATGTCAGAACTTTTCTTTTAATGGCTGTCAACAAACACTAGAAAACGAGCTGACACTGAGCATTGTTTCATCAGTTGCAACAAGAAAAATACTAATGAGTTTTTTACAAGAAATCAAGCTAGCAAAAGTCAAGATGTTTATTGCTTTAAAGTAAAAAATAAAATACAATCTTTTGTTTGCCAGTTTTCCAGGAAAAGCATCCCACAAACTCTGAAGCACAAAGGCTGGCAGTGAACAGTGTTTACTTATCCTGCCACGGGGGAGTAAGTACGCAATGAACTAATTATGTGACACAGTTTGACTCCACATAGATGAGATAAAACCATCAGTAGGAGCAAGATTACACATCAGGCTAGTTGGATGCTTGTCACTGCCTTCTGGTATCAGTACCTGTAACCACCTGAAGAGATAACACTGGTAGTGCAGAAACCAACCACAGAGAAAAAAAGACCCCCGCTTCCCATGAAAATATATTTACAGTATGGTAGTGGGCAAAAAAGTAGATAAAACTAAATAGTCAGAATCAAAGCATTGATATGCAGTAGAAGTTAGAAAACATATTTTGTAATCATTATGAATTGTGGTGGAGGATGATATGTTCATAGCAGAAGGAAAAAAGAATGAACAGAGATGTAGTAAAAGGCTTCTAAATTACCTATGAAACTAGCTGGTATGAGTAGCAGATCTAGCAAATAAGTAGACTATTACTGAGGAAAAAAAAAAAGAGAATATGAGAAGAAAAAAATAATCCTTTGTTGGTAACCATTAAAATTTTAACATTAGAAAACTGACTATTAGGGAAAACAGAGATATGAGGTAGTATTTGACTGAAAATAATCTTTACTTCTTACTTGCCTTGGATTCCATTTTTTTGTCCCTTTATCTACATTGAGCCACAATAGTCACATATGACTTACAAAATCAGTGATGTTTGGGTATACTGAAGTCTTGAAAAATTAAATAAGAGGTTTAAATGCTGACACAGGACCAGTTCAGTATTTGCTTTGGCTTTACATGTTGCACAACTTCAAAACTGAAAAAAGTTCCACAGCAACTAAAGAGAATACCGAATGCCTAATCTGCACATTTATTTCACTCTTTTTCTGCTCAGAATCTGCATACAAGTGCACAGAATTGGAATCACAATATGAACTCAGATGGTACAGTCCAGTAATTAGGAACTGAGAACCCATGGAAAATAAAATATTCTAATGAGGATTTTAGCCACAGTTTATGATACTGTGCCTTAAAAGATAGACCTGAATATTTCCTGACTGAGAGACAGAAAAACAGTTTTTGAGTCTACATCTTTGGATATTTACCTGGACAAGAGTGATCTGTACCTCAGTCTCCTGTCCAATTAATATTTAAGCATTATAATTTAAATTATTAAAATTTTAGGAAAATTTGTTCTTGAAAGCTTGAAACCCAGCTTTTTATGCAGTAATGATTATTGTAAAAAAGTTAATATTTTATGTTCTTTCTCTTGTCTAGCTGATATTAAATGTACCAAAAAGACTTTAAGCAGGCATAAGTTCAAAAGCCTCAGGGCAGAACACTCTACACTGTGGTGTTGAGTTTTTATGTGTATAAAATAAAATGGGAATTCACTTTTTCTCACACAGAATGAGAACTTAATCTAGACTTCTTCGGTAAATCCTCTAGTCGCTGGCCATCAGAAAGGAAAAGCTTGTATATTCTAAGAAATATAAATTGTTCAAGATTTGTTATCTTTTTTTTTTAATAGAAAACTGAAGCCTTCTTTATTTTCAAACTAGTGACAACCACTCAATATGAAAACAACTCAGTTTTATGCTTTTAGTTCTCAAATATGCATGAAAGACAAGACATCCTCTTGCATTGCTTACCTGATGCTGTGTCTTCTTCAGCTCCCTGAAGGCTTTGAAATATTGCTAATTTTTAGATAGAAATTTTGTCTAGGAGCATCAACTTTCCCTAAACAAATACTGAAAATAAATATTAGTTTTTAGAAATTATATAACCTGTAAAAGTTTATTTTAAGAAAAGCCTATAGATAGAAATATTGATTTACTGTTCTGTTGTCAGTAACATAGCAGAAATCCTGATTGTGAAGACAAAACCAAAAGGAAATGATAAGGTTAGGGAAACCAAGGCCCACCTAGAATTTAGTCTGACTGTGGATATCAAGGATAACAGGAAGGGCTTCTATAGATAGGCTGTAAGCAAAAGAAAGACTAGGGATAATGTGGGCCCTCCTGTAAGGAAATGGGACACCTGGTTACCCTGGACAAAGAGAAGGCTGAAGTTCTCAATACACCTTGGTCCTCCACGGCAAGTGCTGCAGCCATGATGGCCACGATGAGAAAGGCAAATGTAGAGACTGGGAGAATGAAGATCCTGCATGCAATGTAGGAGAAGATCAGGTTCATGACCATCTAAGGAACCCAAGCATGCACAAGACTCAGGTTATCCTGAACTTGCCCGCATATGAAGTTGCAAAAATTCATAATTTTTGAAAAAACAAGACAGACAGGTGAAGTCCCTGATAATGTTACAAATGTAACCTCCATTTGTAAAAAGGAGAAAGTGAAACACCTGGACAGCTACAGACCAGTCGGTCTCACCTCTGGTGAAATTATGGGGCAAATTCTCCTGGAAACTATGCTAAAGCAAATAGAAAACAATGGCTGATTGGTACCAGCCAACAGGGCTTTATGTCAGGTGAAATTATGGAGCAAATTCTCCTGCTAAGGCAAATAGAAAACAATGGCTGATTGGTACCAGCCAACAGGGCTTTACAAAGGGGATGCCACCCTGAAAAATTTGGTGACTTTCTATGAAGAGGCCACAACAATTAAGGATAAGGACAGAACAACTGACACTTTCTACCTGGACTTATGCAAAGTTTGACACTGTCCCACACCCTTGTCTCTATAGGAGAAGCCGAAGGGTCTGCAATCCTGGGTCATGGCAATCCTGGACGCACCTGAGGGCTGGGAGGGGATGTGATTGAAAGCAGCCCTGTGGAGAAGGACTTGGGGGTGATGGTTGATGCAAAATTCAACCAGGCTGGAAAAGCCAAACATGTCCTAGGCTGCATCCAAAGCAGTGTGGCCAGCAGGGCCAGGAAGGGGATTCTACCCCTCTGTTCTGCTCTGCTGAGACACCATCTGCAGTGCTCTATACAAGTATAGTGTCTCCAACGTAAATACACAGAATTGCTGGAGCCAGTCCAGAGGAGCCTGTGAGGTTCATAAAGGAGTGCAGCTCCTCCCCTATGAAGACAGCTGAAAGAAGAGAAGGTTGTTCAGCCTGGAGAAGAGAAGATTTTATGGAAACCTCACTCATCAGGAATTGTAAGTGGCAGGACAAGGGAGAATGGGTACAAACTGAAAGAGTAAGTTTAGATTAAAAATTAGGGAGAAATTCTTTGCTGTGAAGGTAACGAGTCACTGGAACAGGGTGTCCAGAGAAGTTATGAATGTCCCATCCCTGGAAGTGTTCAAGGCCAGGTTGGATGGGGCTTTGAGCAACCTGCTTTCATCAGAAGGGTGGGAACCCATGGCAGGGGACATTGAGTGTAGGTGATCTTTAGTGCCTATTCCAATCTCATAACTTTCTATGATTCTATATTTCTATGATGTACAAGGTAAATGAAATTTAACTTATTCTCCTCACTTAAATTATGGCTGTTAATGGAAAAAAAATTAATTTTACTAAAAGAGGATTTTATTTTGTGCAGTAGTTGGACTTCAGTGATAATTTATGTTGCAAATGCTGGAGCAATGACAGAAATAGATCTTGATGTCATAAAAAGTTGATGCCCATAATACACCCACATGAACCAAATGCATGAGTGAAAGGGATGAGATCAAATATAACCAGTCAAGATCTTGAAAAAAACTGTCTTGCATCCACTTTCAATTAAATTAAAACTTTTTAACTGAATCACATAGATTTTGTAAAGACAGAAACGAAGCAGTGGCCTTGAAAAGTAATAATCTATCTAGCGTCACATTGAAGGAAACTGGCAATACTGCAGGCTCTGCAAATAATATTCTCTCTCAAATTATGCATAGAAATACTGCTAAAAAAAAATTGTTTGCAAATGCAAAATTTCCCTCTTTATGTACATTTGAGTCCAGGTCAGCGCCTGATTCACATACCAACTTGTAAAATTCTGACCCTTATAGTACAGCACAAATGACAGTACTTATAGTTATGGATGACAGCATGTGGATGATACGGCTTGCCAGACACACATGGGTTTTTCAAATAAAAAAAAAAGCCTAGCAAGTACAAGAGTAGAAAACACAGGAGGAAATCTATTTATGTTGGAGAAGGACTTGCAGGAGATCTAAAATTCGTCTCTTACTCATTTTCTAGGCAGTTCTTCAACCATCAATTCATCACATTTAGTTGTACTGACAAAAAGAAAAGATGAAAGATCTCCCTTCTAGGTGGCCATAATTTATTACTTTTAGTAGTTAATATAATAAAAATGAGGACAGTATTAATGCATCACAGAGTTACAAGGCAAAACAAGAAAAGATTGTTTAAAGGAGCTATTCGTAGGTTTTCCTAGAAAGCAAAACTTCAATTTCAAACACCTAATTTAATTGGATACTGTTTCTTCTCTTAGTGCCCAAACTGAAACCATCAAATCACAATTTTTTTAAATTAAGCAATGTGCTTGCTGAAGTCAATAGTAGGTCATAATGATGTCATCTTGTTAATAATCAGATAGACAAATCTAAATAAATTATCAGGGAAATGAGAAGCAACAAGAAAATTTAGGGTCTTTTTAGATACCCTTAGGATCTCTTTAGACATCAATGCATATAAAGCATACAGAGGAAAAGCTATAAATTTTCAGTAATGATACCCCAGAGAAACTGTGTTCCATGACTCAAGCTCCACAGAAGCCTGGTTATCCCTTTGGTTTACCAAGTTAATCTTGCATGTACATAGTGAATCTCTCTTGATATACAGCAGCGTCTTTCCTATTTCATCTGTAGGTCTCCTTCCCAGTGTTCCCCAGATATTGAGAAATTCAAGGCATAAAAGACAAGGTGAAAGTCAGTAATAGGTGTTTATAGCACAAAAAGTTTTTGATACAGAAACTGTATAAAACCCTCTTTGTTAATATTCTTATTTTTTTACTTTCATATGGGATTTGGGGACCACTTGATTAAATTTAACTATATTTTGAAGAAAGTAGATGGCCCTAGTGAGACATATCTCCAAGCAGATTTATTAGAGCATTCATCTTGTGTTCAGAGGCAGCATTTATCCTGTATGCTTAAGAAATAGTTGTCCTGCTTGAAGAGTTTTACTAAATGATGCATGATTAAGCATAATACTTTACATACATGTATAGTTAAAACTATTTTATAACACAATCTAGAATGATGAAGAACTATCAGTAAATTTTTGGTTTTGTTGTTATTCCCATGTTTTTCCTTTCCAGCTTAGTAGACAGTGCCACAATCTCTAGAACAGAAAGCTCAAGCTAATGCCTATCTGAACTGATACATTCATAATTTACAGGACATTTCATTTTGTGTCAAAGTGCATACATCTGGAAAGAAATGCAGACCACTTAAGTCTGATTCAAATCGCTGCAGTCATGGCTAGATTGCTTCCCAGGAATTTTGCAGTGTGCTCACCCAACATCTGCTTCTGCAGGTGGATTACATTAGTGTGCTGGCACTGATGATGTAAATACAGACAGTGGGAAATCTATGTTTACATGGCACTGAATTTAACCATCATAAATAAAAAAGGGTTTCCTCATGATTTTATGGTATTTTATGATTCTGGTCTTACTACTAACTGTTGCTAGCTTATTATTTAAATTTTGGTTGGAAAAAGATCATGACTGAGACAGAATTTGGAACAATTCTCTGAATATCTTTGTGATGCAATGTGCTTCTTATTTGGTTTTGCAATAATGCATCTTCTAAAAAAAATCTTGGTGAAAAAAGGTTTATATTTTATGTAAAGACTTGCAAGGGAAATGTAAACTCACTTTGTGCTTGTTAGAAAGAATAAAAGGCCCACCCCTTTTCTACATCAGTTCTGAATGCTCCTGAATTTATACGGTCTGCCAACTTTTTATACTACCATTTATTGACTACCATTGACTTATTCCAGTTTTCTATTTTGCGAATTAATGTACTGAATCCATATTCATAAATTCACATTCTCTAAGATACTTAATAGGTATTTTTGAAAGACAACAGTCCAAAAGAAATGACTAATGAAGTCATCTTGTACTAGCAATATTGACAAAAAATTGATTAAAAAAATTGACTTGAATATAAGTGGTTTATAAATCCTATACATTAGCAACTGTCAGCATAGGTAAGGGAGCAGAAGACATTTTAAAATACCTTATACCAAGAAAGCATATGATCAAAACTATAAGCAAAGTTAAAGAAAGAAATAAAGAATTAGACTTCCTTACATATAGAAATTAAATACGTAACCTGACAGTTATGGTAGAAACATATTTTCAGAAAAAAAAAAATTATTTTCCCCAATATCTAAAAGAAGTTGTAGTATGAAAGGAATTCTAGCTTCTGTAAATAGTTGAAACGAGATGGAACTTTAGACAAAATATCCTAAAAAATGATGAGAGGGATGGAAATTGGTTTACAACATCTTTAAGGCCTCTGCTTCTGGCTATCAGACCTTTCAATGGGAAAACCTCTGTCAGAAGATGGTGAAAGAATAGCAGAGGAGGAAGCTCTCCCTTAAGCATAGAGGGGTTATTGCATACTCCCTTCTCAATTTGAGATTTCTTGGCCATGGTTGAAGAAAACACTGCTGAGACGAACTTCAAGGCTGCTGAGAATAAGAACACAGAGCTCTTTAAAAGACCTGTTTTTCATTGAGGATATGGACAGCCAGAACTACTCTTGTTCATTGGTGAGCAGAAAAGCTAAGGGATCCTAGCTGTAGACTGGAAAGAATTTGCAAGAAAGACACACTTCAGATATGCATGGTGATAGAAATGGACTAAAAATACAGAAGTGGGGAACTGCACCACCAGATTTATTACATTCCTTGAACTGTTCTCCCACTGAAGATGAAAAAAGCATCTACCCATAAATACAGATCAGATAACACCTACCCTTTGACTTAACTGCATGTTTTCTGCTGAAAAGCTGACTGACAATGCCAAAGGCATCTTCTAAATTTCAACTGAAAAATATGATGAAAGTTTGAATTTATCTTCTTGTTCCAAAAGACCACAATATTATGTATTTACTTTGTTTGAACTTTCATCAAAATTTAGATCTCCTTCCTGAAAGTAGAAAGGAAATAAAATTGCAGGTACATCTTAATAGAACTTATAAACTCATATTTGTTCTTTCACTGTTCTCTAACATCTGAAGTCTTACAAGGCATCTGTCAAAAATTGACGTCAGCTACTATCTAGAGTGCTGTCATGCTAGTTGACTTAGTAACACTAGTGATAGCAAATTTGGCATTTTCTCTATTCTAGTCTGCAGCATTCTGAAACACTCTCCAGATACACCTTTCCGTCGACATGAAAGAAAACCTAAAGCAAGCCTGTTCATGGCTTATTGTTTAGCCAGATAAACTACGTTGCTAAAATGAGGAAGAGAGTCTTAAGATCTTTAAAAGTGATTATTGAGTTGAAGTATTCTATTCTTCTGTACCTACTCTGGACACCTAATAAGGGATTTGATTGTCATAGGTGAGGTGTCAACAATTTTTTAATTGTCTGAAGTAAAACATTCAAGAAAGGCTGTACTGCTAAATGACTAGTGTTAAAGGCAAAACCTTGGTGTATATCATCCTATCTGGGAAATAAAACTGTTTTTTTTTTTTTTAAATTTGTATTTACAACTGCCTTTGACATCCCCTTTCTCTTATATCTTCAGGCTGGATTCAGGGGAATGCACATGTTCGCACTGGCAGTTTTGAAAAAAGCACAATACAGCCATAATTTTTTTAGGATTCACAGATATTCCCAAGCATTGCAATCATGTTGAAATGAGTGGCCAACCACTTTTTTTTTGTACCATCTGTCTCTGAATTAGCAGTTTTTGATAGGCCATTGTCCAGTTAATTTACTCACTGGTAGAATTCTCTCTGTCTCTCTTCAGTTTTGGAGACATAGGGCAGCCTTATCTCCCCAGCCTTTAATTTGGACAAGTCGGTCAGTACTTCTTCCATATGGTTTTGGCTTGAAGATATGCAGGGCTGTCTCAGAGCAGGCCAGAATGTAATCAGCCAAATGATGACTTCTGGGTGTAAAGATCCTGGACTACAAACTAATTCCTAGTGTCAACCAATCAGCTACTCATTCTTGTTTCTACCTGCCAGCCTTGTGTAAGTCAGCTGGCAGCACTTCAGTGTGCTTAACATTTGAGAAATCTTGAAGTGCAGTTAAAAGAACAATACTGCCTGAGGAACATGGCCAAACTTGATTTAAACAAGACTTTCACTCACTATATCTTAGCTAGTCTGTCATGGAATACCAATTAACAATGTAAAAGAACAATACTGCCTGAGGAACATGACCAAACTTGATTTAAACAAGACTCACTCACTATATCTTAGCTAGTCTGTCATGGAATACCAATTAACAATATTTACTTATCCTCAGTATTCTTAATTAGCAACCCAGTTCTCAAATACAACTGCAACTTTTTGAGAAGAGACAAAAGGTAGAGAAAAGAGACAAAGCTTCATGAGCTCCCATGATTAGCTCTAGCTCTCACTAGACTTAGCTTAAGTTTTCATTTCATACAGACACATACATATGTATTTGCATGAGGATATATGTTTACATTTTTGAAATAATTTTCCAAGACAGAATTTTTCCAAGATAGAATGTTTCCAAGACAGAATGCCTTCACATATCTTTTCAAGTATTTATATTCTGTCAAAACCTCCTTTGCTTTCAGGTTGTTCCACAAATCTGCTCCCCTTCTATCTCCCTGCACAAAATCCCCTGTGCTTTAAACGGTTTTTTTTCTTACAGAAGGCATGATAAATAACTATGATTATGTGGCTAGTCTGTACTTTGCAGCAGAGTCATTGTAGCACCTATATTTAGAGCTTTGATGCTAGATTTCTCTATTTTTCTCTTTTTTTAAGAATAAGGAGTGTAGCTTTAATTAATTAAAAACAAATTTAAAAATGTATGATCATTTATTTGGCATTAAATGTGTAGGCTATCAGAACTGGAGCCTTGTCATCACTTTAAGTCACTAAGCAACACAAAAGATTGCATGTGGGTTGCCCCTGGGCATAGGTTGTTTCTCCTCTTACAGCATATCTACTGCCCCATTCCAAATAAATTATTTTATAGATGTTAAAGGTAAATATTTTATACCTCCTTTTTCCTTCTTTTGATCATTTTGATGATTTTGCTAGTCTTCTGGAGAAGAATGAAGGGTGAGCGAAGAAAGAAGAAATTTTACTTGAGAATATTGACTAAAATGTTTTTCATGACAGGCAGCCTAAACCATATGATAAAGTAGTTTCATAGTTCTTTGCTTAAGAAAGGAATCAAGTGATAAAATACCTCTGTTTCATAGAGTTTCTTAAATGATGTATTTCCTCTTATGTTATGAAGAGATGCACAAATGTGGGAAATAGGTACATATTTATATGATAGGGCATCGTAAATATTCAATCCTACAGACTTAACAATTTAAATTTTATTAATACAACTTGAGGACTGAATTTGGCATTTTTCTACTTTTAGGGATTATTTATTTATGTATAAAGTTATTCTGGAAGCGGCTGATTCTATGCCTATATTACTGATATAAAGGCAATGATATACTACTTGTTTCCAAATAAAGCTTAGTTTCATCTGTCATGCTCTACCGTTAACTAGAAATGTACAACTGCTTAATTGTGTCATTTTTGTTAAAGAGTGATTTTGATTAAAATGAAACTGTTTCCCAAAATGTGTATATCACACGAATCTCCATGCCTGACAAAAGGTTAGCAATGTAATGAAAATGAAGATTCTTGTGGGATCTAACAGATTCTTGTTAAAAGTTCCTCTACTGAAAAAAAAGACAATCTACGTGCATGTTATTTCATTACCAAAGCAAGCAGTTAAAAACGTCTCTAATTTTTAAGTTCACACTGATTATATATTATTATATTATATTTTATTTTTCCCTTGCTTTCAAAAATACCAATGACATCATGAGGTTTTGTGATAATGAGATTGTATTAAAGGCTACAGAGAGACAAGTGGGAATTTTCACTTTTCTTTGACAATATCTTAAAAACTCAAATGGTAGGATCCTCCATGCACATATCAGTTTATATATAGACAAAATTGAGTGATTGTGAGTGAGTCAATAGTCAACATTTTGCCATATTCTTCTTCAAAACCAAGAATTTACTGATGAAACTAATTTAAAAATAAGGCAGAATCCTCAACTGATTAGCAATTAACTTCTGCCCTAAATAGAGTTCCTTCCTGTATACACGTATTATCTTGAACTTCCTTGCTTGTTTGCTTGTGTTTGTTTGCTTTATTACAGGTTATGTATGTACCCATCTGTGTTTCAAAGAATAATGAAAGAATGCAGGCAATTGGATACAGTTTCTGTGGAAGGTAGAAGATGTATGAAGACATGGAAATAACCAGGGCAGACAATATGGAACAGTAGTTTACTGTTAGATTAGGAATTGGAAATCAAGTTAATATTTACTGCATGGAAGCTATTAGAGATTATGCAGACATGGGTTAACAATTGATAAATTGGATATTAATTGTCATATGTATTTTGGAACACAGAATTTAACAATGCTATGAGGTGAAAATTATATGGAGAAAATGACAAAAATTGTTTTGTTGACTAATTTTTTGTACAAGTTACAGTGCACCATCAAAGCTGAAAAATGGGTACTAGTGGTTCAGAAATTTAGCTATATTGCAAATTATCTGAAAAGTTTTGGGTTGTTTTTTTTATTTACTGTCAGACAGACATCTGATATTGCTCTGGTAGTATCATGCAGAAAACTGAGCTACCAAAGCAAATCAAAGCAAAATGTGAACAGTTATCAAAACAAATACTCTGTACACCTGTATGCTATATACACTTAGTTAAGTCATTCCATGTGATTTTGTGCTTGCTTTACACTAGTGTTATGTATCCAGCTTTTAAGGCTTGAGCCACATATCTTTATTGAAGGACTTGTAGTGTTTGTTGCTTTATCTCCAAATCATTAGTGTACAGATGTGGATAGCAGTCCAGACGTGAATGACCTTATCAGGGATTACTATGAAGTAAGATGTCTTTAGAAAATTAAATCTGTATTCTTTATTGAATACAATTATTCTCCTGAGGAAGGCTCTTTGCAGCTGTAATCTTGTTTCTGCCCTCTGGTACAAATCTTCTCTAGAGGTGACAAATAAAGTTATACCCAGAGCTTTACTTTTTAAAGAGCTTGCTTCCTCGTGTGTTACATTCTGGGATTCCCTCTCCTTTAGCTACCCAGTCTTTTTACAAGAACAGATGATCAAGTGTCACACGTACAAAGAATCCACATCAGAATGCTGTTAGTTTTTCAGTGGTCTAGTTTCTTTAGTGTAGTAGACCTAGTTTGCCTTACAGAGAATCCATAACCTGAAAACAGTGACAAATTGTAAGACAATATAACTAAATATACATGTATTTATATCTCTGTCTATTCTGGGGAGATATCTTTGAAATGCATGTAACACCAATGAATAATAAAAAAAATGACAACATATTGGGAGAAAACCAAAAAGAAGCAAAGAAAAACTACAACACAAACCTCAAATCACTGTAAGTAATATTAGGGAAAATGGCACTGCTAAATAGTAGTAGAAAAGTAAAAATTTAATTAGTCTAAAACTGCATTTTAGCCACTGGCCATGTAGATAAAAAGATTGCAAATAAAAATGCATGTTGGTTTTGTTGTTCTTTTAAACCTCAGATAAAGTTTTCAATGTTTGAAATTAGCAAGGTAATTACTTTAACTATTGGACGATATTAAACACAACTACTTAGTAAGCAGACTGCACAATTTCAATGGATGTTCTCCATAGAGGGGCTTATCCAAGTCTCTAAATCCCACTGACTGTCATGGATTTTTTAAAATGTGTGATTGTTGCATATGAACATGCTGAATAGCTGCTGTTTATATGCACTCTGACTAGGTCAAGTAAGTGAATGGTACTTGTGCAATCTGCATGATGTTACAATTAAAAGCCGAAGTTTTTGGAGTGCTGTATTCCTTCTGAAAGCACAATCCAACTTCCTTGCCATTAAAAATGTGATGCAAAGCACAAGCAAAAAAGGTGTCATTGTGCTAAGGATTAAATGGAGGATTTAAAGGATTACAAAGGATTAAATGTAATGCAATTAAATGCCCTGTGACAAGATAAAAAAATACCTTGTGCCCTGACAAAATAGAGAATCAGCTACACAAAATGCTATCAGCCACTTTCATTTCATTCATGGCAATCTCAATAGGATAAAAGAATAGGGGAAAAGAACTGATATACTCAGGCAAATGTTTCCTATGCATTACTATGTCTATATCTGATTATAAGACATTATATGACATTGGGAAGTCTGTTTTATTTCTGTGCAGTACTCTACCATGAACTGATGGAAGAGGTATACTTTAATTATTTTATTCCTGAAGTACTGAGATTAATGGTGATTGCATATAATTTATTCACTACCAAATGATCCAGAGGAAAAACCTTTTCTGAATAAGATAACACATTTATCAAACATAAAAATGAAATTTAATTTTTATGTTTGATAAATGATTCTAAATAATTCTGATTCTAAATATGAAAATAACTTCCCCTATAAATAGGACATTGATTGTTTATTACATTTTTGTTTAACGGGTTACATTGATTCTATCATATTAAAAAAGTAAAGAAATAATTAAAATCCAATTTTCAGTGCTCCTTTGGGTATTCTTTTCAAATTTGGAAAAGTTCAACTTATTATTCCTTAATAAATTTAAATCAAGTGAATGTGAAAAAACCATGCAAGACAAAAAAGTGTTTTTTGAAATATTCTGCTTCATAATGATGGTTTTATTTATTAATTTCTAAAGCAGTAACTTGTTTGGGATTGATTGCTTGATTCTAGGAAATTGTTTATATTAGTAGAGTGAAAATCTGCAAGATTTTTGTTTACTCATGCATAGTGGCAGCAAATTGTGTCATCTAGGTAGTTTAGCAATATTTTGTATTCACAACTGAATACAAAAATTGAATCAAAAATTGAATTGTTTCCATCAGTGTTCCTGTATTGTTATGAGTAATTATTTTCATACAGAAGCCCTGCACTGAAAAACATTCCAAACACATTCATAATATTTTATAGATTTTCCAGTGAAGTCAATCAGACAGAACTAACCAGGGAGGCAGGTTTTTATTGTAATCCTTCATATTTGTTCTTGTCTTTCATCATTTAACAATTTTACCACAAATGTGCATGATTGATAATACTTATAAAAGACTCAAGGATGGCCAGAGAAAAAGGGGAAAATTAAGAAGTCAAGTCAATCTACAAACATATAAAATTTGGTTAAATGCAAGATCTACATGTAGGGCAGAAGAACATAAACCATTCTTTCAGAGTGGAAGATTCCAGCTTGGGAAACAATAACTCTTAAATATTAGAAGTAAGTAAATAAAAGCTGGCCACGAATGACCAGTGTGCTCAGAAAAATATTGTAACCCTTGCTTGTGTGAGCAAGCTCACTATTGTGAACAATAGTCTCAGTAAACACAGGCTGATTCCCTTATCCCTCGTGTAGAACTGTTCTTAGTCTCAGAAAAGGTGACCATGATCAGCGGAGAAAATGCATAGACTCAAAAGAAAATTTATATGTTTAGAAAATGGATATTAATAGAATCACTAAATGTATAAAGAACACAGAAAATGACAATATGGGGGGGTGGTTGTGAGAATATTCTATAACTTACAAGAACAGAAATATGACAAATTAGTCACCCTAGTATATTAAGTTTAAGCTAACCTACAGAAAATTACTCTCTAAGTGAAAGAAATTCCAATTAATTAATGTTAATTCAGTCAACAACTGAACAAGTGGTATGTTTTGCAATTAATTCTTTGTAAGCAATTTTTATATAAGACAAAATACAATACGTATCTAAAAGCAAAACGCCTGTTGGAATACAAATTGATATAAATTTCACCTAAAGCATATGCTGCACAAAAGCTCAAGATATATGAAATCAGTGTTCTGACTTTATAACCTCTACAGCTGATTAATTAATTTAGAGAACTTGTGTCTGATAGTATATTTTCTATCTATACATCAAAGCAAGAAAAATATACTACAACAGATATGCTATGGAACATGGACAAGCTTGAGAGTAAACGTGGCAAAATTGAGAAGTGGACTCACATGAACTTCATGAAGTTCAACAAGTCCATGTGCAAGTACCCGTATCTGGGTCAGGAAAATCATAGAAATACAGAATGAGATGAGTTGGGAGAAACTTTAAACATCAGGTCCAAACCCACTATGGTCTATGGACAGGGATATTTTACATTAGATTTGGTTCCTCACAGCCCCATCCAACTTGACCTTGAACACTTCAAGGGTTGGGAAATCTATAACTTTGCTGGGCAGCCTCTTAGGTACTACTGAATATCAGTAGAGTATTGGTAATTAATTGCTGGAGAACAGCCCTGCAGAGAAAGACTGGGAGATACTCGTGGATGAAAAATTAGATTTGGGCTGACAACCTGCACTTGCAACCCAAAAAATCCATTGTCTTTTGCATTGCACAAAAGAAGGGCAATCAGCAGGATGTGTTGATTCTGCTTCTCTGCTTCTCTTTGCTGAGACCCTGGCTGGAATACTTCATTCACTTCTGGGGTCTCCATTACAAGACATGGACCTCTCAGAACAGATCCCGAGGAGGGCAACAGAATGATCAGAATGATATAACATTTCTCCTATGAAGAAAGGCTGAGTGAGTCAGTTATTTCAGACTGGAGAGAATGTTCTGAGGAGACCATATTCCAGCCTTTTAATATATAAAAGGGACTTATAATAAAGATGGGGATTTTTTTTTTACCAAGACAGTCACAGAACAAGGGACAATGGCGATTAACTGAAAGAGGGAAGACTTAGACTGGATGCATGGAAGGCATTTTTCATAGAGAGTGTGGTGAGATACTGGAATAAGTTGCCCAAGTTGTGATTGCACATTGGAGGTCTTAAATGCCAGAGAGGACAGGAATTTGAGTAAGCAGGTCAAATGAAAGATGTGTGTCAGGTGGATTTGACCTAAGTGATCTTTAAGGTTCCTTCCAACACAAACCATTCTATGAATCTATGATTCTGACAGTGCTGAGGGATGTGATTGCTGCTCCTATCAATACAACAGATCATTGTAACAGACAATAAATTTTCTTGCACAAGTTACTACTTATTATTGGAAATATAATCTTAATAAAAAATTAGAATTTAAAACATAAAAAAGTATTATAGACTAGAGGACTATTTATGATGTCTAAAACAAATGTGTTTTTTCTGCTGAAAAATTCACTACTTGGACATTTCGAGTGCTGGGTAGGAGATTGATTACATGAGAAAGAAAAAAAAATTACTTGGTATTAGTATCTCTATATGCTTATGCCTTGCTTCTAGATAAACAGTAGATCTTTACTAAATGAAATAACTGGGATAAATAAAACCTTAAATTGAAATCAATACTATTGATTTGAAGGCTTATAGAGAGATTAATCTTTGCAATCATTTTAAACTGCACCTTGTTTTTTCAGCAGTGCAATTCTTAAAGGCTTTAGGAATGCATCCTGAGTTTGATAACATGAATCAAATACTGGTCTAGGCTGATCATTCAAAACTAAAAAGTAAACCAAACAAATTAAGATAGTGATTTCTACTATAAAGTTAATTACTATTAAGGAAAACTAACAAGGAAGAACTATAGAATAATTTATAATTGTTATATATCAGTAGAAATTACATTGAACTGATTGACCAATATATACTCGAACATATAATAAAATTACAATTATTGTCTAGATAGTAAAGAACAGCTAATGAAACAGTCACTGAAATACTAAATCCATGTATCTTTCTGCACATTTTATGCATGTTTTATTCAGCTATTATTTAGAGGTTTGAGTGAGATTCTTCCTAGTATTGCTTTTACATTTTATGTTAGATTACTGGGAAGATAAAAATTTTCTAGGCTTATGCAGCAACCAGTTGAAAGTTAGAAAAAAACAGTAGTAAAATATGAGTATGATGTTTTAGTTTTCTAGTGGTTTATCACAGTAGTCCTAACTTTTCTCTCTGAAACTCCTAAAAACTAATTACAATTAGCCTGGCTCTCTAAAATGAGGAAGACAAATTTTTAAATGTGTGAATTTTCTATCCTTAAGTTTTGAGTGGACAGTTAGATAGCAGGAGGGGATGGGAAGTATTTATTAAAATGTCTGAAGAATGGTATCCAAGATGAGATATTGTCCACAACACTGTATTTTGTCATATTATTTTTCATGGTACTGTCAAGCCACAATACAAAAAGAAAAAAAAATCAAGTCAAACAATCTAGGCAATATATTTCTTATATATTTCTTTATTTTTTATGCTAAGAAAGAAACCACCAGGATAACTTGAGAACTTTGTGGAGTTCTGAAGTGGGAGTAGGAAAGAAATAATAAGTGCAGCCTCTTCAAAAAAGGAGTTTTAGGATGGTGAGCTACATGCAACAAACTAAGTTTTAGCAATAGTCCCATTTTTAGACAGTCCCAGACTTCATATTCTCTACACCAATACAATTCTTAAGAAGCTCATTTTAAAAGTTGTTTTCAATCTGATGCCCTGTCACTGTCTTAGGCTTTCTAGGCTTTCTTTTGTACTTTCATCCTGAACTTCAGTCTCACAGACCTATTCTGATACCAAAAGTCTCTATGACATGGGCAGCAACTATGTTGACTGGAAACAACTAAGTTCAGTTTCTCCCTTTTCATTCTACCACAGAAACTTCATCTTGCTCAAGAAGTTGAAGCAAATAATGTATAGCATTTTTATCCTCTCCGCATTATAATGCTGTGACATATCTCTACCTATTCTTTTCCCACTGTATTGAATGGCCTTTGTCTCCCACTTTTCTACATTACTGGCAGTAGCCCTTCAGATCTCTTAAAAATGTTATTTCTGCAAGATAAGAAGTACAAATAGGAAGGTATACAGAACAGAAACTGCCCTGCTCATTCCTTTGTTCATGTATTTTCCATTTACCACAGGTTTCAGATTTTATTAGAAACTCTCAGAAGTATTTTAAAAAGGTGTTAATTAAGTGTTTTTGAAAGAGGAACTTTCCATGGCTACATTGGTAAAAAACCCTTAAAGTCTTGGGCTGGAAGGTACAATCAGAATTCCTTAGTCTACTCCACTGAGTAGGGCAGAGCCAACAGATTAGGTTACTAGGGTTGGGGCCAGTGGGGTTCTGCAGATGTGCTGTTTGCCATCTACAGAAGAGGTCTTTTCTGTGTTATCATGGACCAAAAAACCCCATCAGTTTTGAATCTCCCTTTCCTCAGGTGTCTCCTAGCACTAGCCCTGTTTAGCTGCCTGTGCTTTGCCCCGTTTGGGTGTCTCAGCTCCAGTCCCTGCTCAAACGCCTTTATGCTATAGTCTGCTCTGGCATGTGTTTGGTACAACCCTTCTCAGGAGTCTCTGACCTAGTCCTTGTTTGAGTCTCTCTTTGCTCCTGACTACTAGCGCTGCTCCTCCAGCCTTCCTCAGAAGACTGTTGCTCTGCTGTCTTACTTTTGTGTCATTGACCTCTCTTTTCTTCTGCATCTCTCTCCTGATATGTTGTCCCTTGTACCCTGGCATCTCTTTCATTTTTCCCCTTGCCTCTACTCAGGTGTCACACCGGCCTTGGTGTTGGTCAGTTGCATCTTTTGGTTTAAGATATTAATATCTTTCTGTAAATATATTTTTTGCAGAAGCACCATATGCTCCTCTGATGAGTACAGTTGTGTGTTCAGTGGGCTGGTTTTGCCCACAGCAGAGATATCTACAACTGGCTATGACCAGCTCAGAGAAGCACCAGATCACCTTTTCCATAGATCATCACTGCAGGTTCTTGTCCATTACCAAAACCTGCTGGTTATGACTGGCATACGTTTAAACGGATCTTTTAAAATTTCAAGTCAGGCCTGAAACTTTTAGGCCTTGACTTTTATTTTGTCACTTGACTCCTCATCTTTGTTAGTCTAATTATTTGGGGCACCAGAAGTGGCAATAGAAAAGTGCCAGACTACTTATAAAGTAGAAAGAACACTTTGTTTTGAATAGATGATTCATGATTTACCAAATGTATCTTGTGCAATATATGGATAATCAGTTATGCATTATCATAGCTCATGAAGCTTCTGTCAAGATATAAGCCATGGATTTGACTTTATGAGCTCTCCACAAGATTTGAGGACCTATCTTTTTAACAGAAACAGGCTTGTGTCTTGGGAGGATAGAGGATGTCCTACTTACTCAATTTCAACTCTAAGGATCTTCCTGATTTTATTTATATTCCTTGATCCAGGTTAATAAGATAATTTTGATTCCTAGAGTTCTCTTCAAGAATTTTCTTCCTTAAACATTATTTTATAGACAGTTGAAGTGCCATGCAATTAAAACAGATTTCTAAAAACTGGATAAATACACATTGCTCTTTTAGCTGAATTTCATAGCTATGCTACAGCTATATCTTTTTTTTCTTTTTTAGCACCTCGTCATGTAGTGTTCTTACTAGTGCATTGTCAACAAAATGCTTTTCTTACAATGCGGAAATTTTTGAATCAATTTCCAATCTTAGAGGGCTTTTATTCTAAGGGTGGCAGATGTAAAGGTTTTTTCCTTCTCCCTCTCCTTTCAGGGACATGAGATTCTCTTATGATTATATCAAATGAATGAAAAAAAAAAAGCATTAAAGAAATCTTCAACTTTTTAATTTTTGAGCATTAAAATTAGAATTAGGTACTTCCGTGCAAATGAGCACTTAATGTGTTGCTATTGCTGCTATGCAATAGCAACAAAAATTTAACTCCTATTCTCTTTATTTGTGGTATTTCATATCCATGTCTCATTCTTCCAGCATTTGGGCTCCATGGAAACAGAATTGTGAACTCAGAAATTTTTTTGTTCGGAGACCTTATCTTGTATTTGCAGGCACTAAATATCTTAAAGGGAAAGCATCTGAGGTTCTTGTCACATGATTTTATTTGCAGATTCCTTATAAAACACGCATAAATTCAGACCTGCTGACTTTACAAATTTCTCTATTGTTGTTAGAGGTCTGCATGTGACTCCAAGGAGAAGGCAGAAGTCCTGAAAACCAAGTTACTTCTTTTCCTTCAGATTATATGCCCTTACTCTTCTTCACAACTGAGAGCTTCCAATCTTTATTACTGTAGGTAACAAGGAATTTTTTCTCCTTTTGAATGTAAGGACACCATGTTTTGACTTCATCTCAGCAAAAGGGTAAGAACCCTGGTGAAGTGAGGGCAAAGGGTTACACATGACTAACAAGCATCAAGCAGCTAATGCCTATTGCCTTTGCATCTCCCTGATCTTCTGTTCCCTCTTTCTTCCTTCATCTTCAATCCTACTGCCTATCAAATTCTCATATAAGTGATCCTCACAGGATCTTGAGGAGAAAAAAAGCAAGTTAATCTCCAGCATGTACTGTAAATTTAGTCAAAAGTAAAAAGATAAAGATAAGTAAAGAAAAAAAGTAGTTAAAAGATTAAAAGATAAAGATGCTAGTGGACCTCTGGGCTGCTAATGAATAAGTATTATGGGCGATAAAGAGGAATTAAGAACCAGCACCTTTGGATTTTAATGAGGATAAACTATACCTTGATTAGGGAAGGAAAAGAAGAGAATGCGCAGATTAAAACTGGATTATTTCTGGAGATCCGATATATGGAAGCAAGGAGATAAGAATCATAGATCAAATTCACCCAGGATTAGAATAATGTTTTATAATTTCAGAGAATTGGATGGTGTTTCTTTTTTAAAACAAACTTAAAGGTCTACTACCAATCATGAATTAGCATTTCTTATACATCACACATATTTTTCAAGTGAAATTTTAACCAATAAACCTAGATATCACCTAGTAGAATACAAAATAAGCATTTGTAGTAGTTCTTCCTGAGCTCATTAATATAATTCTGGGGAATTTTCATTGTACAAAAAGGCACTTGGTTACCAAGAGCCTGAATAGGGTTTTGATTCATCTAACAAATATATGTATATTTTTAGCACTTTGAAGTTGTTACTGATTGCAAGTGAGCTTAGACATTTCTTTTCACCAAAGCCATGTCACTTTTTTTTAACTGGCAATGAGTCAGTCTGGAGGTACATCTAGAAAAAAAATAGTACCAATAATGTTCAGGCTACCAAATTATGTTCAAACTGTGAAGGATTCAGTGGTATCGGTGGGGAAAAAAAAAAAGAAGCATGCTTTCTTATGACAAGTCTTCTTTTCTTACGTATATAATTTTGACTACGTGTATAACTTTTTTACTTGGTATGTACATGACTTCATTATTTCCTTAAATTTGAGCATTTTAGAGTCTTAGATATAGCAAAGTAGAAGCAGTAAAAATATCTCCTAAATGACAAAATCAATAGAATCACCTTGTATGTCATTCATATCTTTATTTTTTGCTTACCACTCCTCCAGTATGCAAGCTATTCAAAGCTTAACAAAGAGCTATTCAAAGTAATACATTTTAATTTGTTACCAAGCTGGCTTTCAATGAGGTCCTTATTTTTTGTGCCACTTACAGAGTTTCCACTTTGATACATAGAAGAGAATAGAAAAGGAGCACAGAAAAGTTGTGATGGTAGAGATTTGAAGATCTCCTATGAGAACTCAGGTAAATAGAGATTAAAAATTCCCATCTTATTCCTGATACAAGAATGTGGACTGTATTTGCTGCTTACCTTAAGTATAAACAACCTTTAATAGCAGTCACGTCTACATTGATATATCACTCCTTTAAACTGGCAGAAAGCAACAAGGACCTGAAAGTGCTACTGAGGGATCTCACTTGCCTGTGCCAGACAAGTAACACAAAGTCATTCAGTTACCCTTCCTCCCACAATTTTTTTACCAGAAGATGCTGTTCTTTACATTATTATTTACTGTCTGAGTCAGAAGTATATTTTCATGATTTATTTATAGAGCATACCAATCTTTAAATAAAATATGCACTGAAATTCAAAGTTCTGTCTCTAATGTGCCAGTTATGTGACTAATTCATTAGGTTTGTCAGTGACTTATGAATTATACAAGTAACTTTTAGGATGTGAAGTTGATTTGGGTCCATATTTCATACTTTGGAATGTAAATATCTGTTTTATTAATAGCTGTTTATAAAGAATGAGCTTAGCAGTTAATGTACACACTTACCATTGAAAATACAATGTGCCCCCAGCACACCATTGAAACACAGAGTTACCTACAAGGATTTCCACCTATAGCCCTGTTTTCAAAAACAGTTGTTCTACTCCCTTACTAAGATAGATTCTTCTGTTTTCTTGTTGGAGACAGGTGGAGGATAGAAATGGAGAGACAGTAATTCTTGAGTTTCACATTGCCATCAGAGAATCTGTGTCATTTTTTTGTCATTTTACTTCTGAGCCTGTCTGTGCAATAGTGAAAGCCTATCAGTCAGTGTTTTGGATCTCTAGAGTTAGGATATCATAGCTGAATTACCTCCTCACTTCAACCAGGTGAGAATACATCAAATCACAAATAAACCAGCCAGCTAAGGATTATGGAAGCCAAGTGCTTAATGCACAAGAGAGACAAAATAGTCTTTAAATTCAAAAATTTTCCATGAATGTTAGAAATAAGTAAATATGCCTTTCAATGAGCTCGCATTTTTTTGCCTTCTAATCTGTGCAGACAAGATAAAGCAGAGGTCTTTTCATCCTCTGGAACTAGGCTGGGATAGTACTTGGTGTGGACAGTACAGCAGGAAATAGCTTTTGAGTGGCCAGTTCATTGCTGCTGCAAACAACACACAATCTGAACTCTCCCATCTCATGATAAATACAATACCATTCTAAAAGAAGTACTCACCTAACTCCCCCCACACTGGCATTAATGTAAATTAATTCTAATAGAAATAATTTTAAGCTTTATTCAGATTTGACTGAAATTGGTAAATAGGATTCAAACTTTACTAGGAGAAAAACAGAATTTTCCCAAGTGTGTAAGTCACATGTCCATAACAAAACAGTCTGAAAATTAAGTTGTTATTAAAGAGAGGTAGCAACTGTTTTCAGGTTTTAGAGTTTCTGTTTTATGGAAAAGAGCATTCATAAAACAACAGCTTCACTAATTTTTAAAAGTTTTGTCTGAGTAAGCAATAAAACCTTCTCTGCAAAGGTTACTTAAGATAAATGAGTATTTGAATGCTTATGCTATATGCATTTTATTCTGCCTGGTGATGGTTAAGAATCACAAGAATCTGTGGGCGCCCCAAAAAATCCCAAACAGAACCAGTGCCCACAAAAGCACATGCTCTTAAGAATACTAGGAATGGGATCCCATAAATCTGGAAGTACCCCACTCTGTAGTGAGTTAATAAGAACTTATGGATTTGTTAAGCCAAGCAACAGTCAAATCAAAGGCAAATCCCCAACGCCTGGTAAAGCTAGTGTAGAACTACATAGTCCTGTAACAATATAACAATACTTTGATATTTATTCCAGAGTTTTGTGATGGCCTCTCTGAAAAAGATCTCCATCCAGTACTAGGTCTGTTGCTTTTATGCAAAAGTGCACTTTTTTTTTTGCAAATTACTCTGAATTATATCAGGATATTACATGGGAATATTCCTTGCCCACCTCTGGGGAGTTGGAATTTGATGATCTGTAAGATTTAATGCAACACAAACCATTCTATGATTCTATAATAAAGCTAACTAAATCAAGTTTCAAGATTTGATTACAATACATTTATACATCACCCAGCTGGGTGTTACTGATCCAGACAGGATGACTTGGCCCCTCAGTAATTTTCTTTTCCTTCAGATCATCTACATTTGAAAGGCCACATGCAATGAGGTGAAAATGGAACACCAGAAAACATGATTGTACTATGTTCACTTTATTAAGAGGATCAAGCAAGGGAGAGGTCTGAGGTATTCACATGCGCTCTGAACAGAGAGAAGCTGTGAGACAAGCAGAGAATAAGGAAAACCATAATTCTTATCTCTCTTGCTGTGCTGAAGTGGAATGCAATACAGAGATTGTTTACCCAAAGTGAGGATGTTTTGCTCTGTTGGCCTATCAGGGCCAAGAATTGTGTGTGTCAGACTGTCACGAGAGTGACACGGGAGAATCGAGGACTGTGCAGTTGTGAGCAAGGGTGAATGCAAGGCAGATTCACTTTAGATGCAATGTATATAGTATAGAATAAGAAAGTAATTATTTAGCCTTCTGATAAGACGGAGTCCTCCTTGTCATTCTGTCCCCTTGTCGGGGGTAGCCCGTGCAGTAATACAGGCCTTGTGAGAGAAACCTTTACACAGACAGTCAGATGGATAAGACAATGTCCCCTCCCACCCCTCCCCGCTTCCCCCCCCCAGACTACTGGTGAGTTGGAAGAGTTGAGACCATAATTTCACATTCTTTACTATTTTGAAAATGTTGCAATCTCAGTGGGTTAAAATATGTTCTTGATTATGAATGCCTGTGTGTAATTTGGGCTCTTATTCAGGGGTGGGTATTCCTGATTTATACTGCTGGAAGGCTCCATTAATTCTGGTGGATTTATACCTTTTAGCCCAGACCAACCTTTGTCCTAGTGACTGAGACCCATATTTAATGCCTAGATAGCAGAGTAGGTCATCCAGTATAAATTAAAGGACTTCAGAATCACATTCCATGAATGATTTAGAGATACGAAATTTGTGTAGCCTTTTTGTGCTAGTGTTTTTCTCAAAGATCTACCATTTCCTTTATTAAACATACAAGAGATGCCATAAACTCTATTTGCTTGAATTTTAGATTCTAACCTTTTAAAGCTTTTAAGTCATTCAGCCAGAAGTGATTTCCTTCTGCATGCATGAAGCTTTCCTCACTAGAATTACTCTTCTGGAGATACAAAATCTATGACTGACTTGACCTTGAATTGTTTATCTCTACAGCAAAATTCCTTCTGAAACAAATTTATCAGGACAACAAGGCAAAGAAGTTGATGCCCTTTTACCTTGCTCCTGCTTCTCTTCCTGTCATTGTTACAGACCTCAAATCCTGATGAGGGAGATGAACTTGAAAAACTGTTTGAGCTGACTGGCACATGCTACAGCTTGCAGATGTGTAGTGCCAGACTCTCATCTCATTTATTCTTCCAATAAAATCTACTTGGTGTTATGATGTTGTCTGGGAGAACAGAAGAGAAAACAAGAATGTTTTGGGAAATGGTAGAGATAAGTCACTGGGGATTTCTTATTTTGAGCCAAACTACTGACGGAAGGTGTTGAGATCTTGAAAATCATCATAGTCAGAGGACTTTTTAAAATGATCAGCCCTTTAATTATGTAAGCATCTTGAATGTCTTTGAATCATCAGTCAGTGTGACATGAAGCAACAACAGTGACAGGTACAGTAAGTTCTGGGAGCTGAGCACTAGACTGAGCTGGACTGAATGTTCCCAAAGTCAGGAAAATCCATACAAGAGCTCAAAGACCCGCCAGGAAGAGGCAGCTGTCATTACTGAGGCTGATGTGAAGCAGACATTGCCTATTGACAGCAACAAATGATTACATAATAAAGTTTACAAGAGAAATAAAGACTTGGCTGCAAACCTTACAGTTTGTTTAGGATTTTACTAAAAAAATTTCCTGAAACCCCACGTTCTACTTCTCTAAATGGTAGAGAACTCTCTACACTCTCGTGTAGTATGCATCAGTATCTGTCAGCAGCGAGCTTTATTCCTCTTCAACTACATTAAGTCTCTTAACTCACATTATTAGGAACTTTTTCACTTTTCCTCCACATTAATTTCTAGATATCTTCTGTCATCACTCCTCAAAAAAAAAAAAAAAAAAGTCCAGACCTATTCTATTCTAGTTTTTCAGCTAGAGGGACATGAAGAATTTTTGTTTATGTTGTTGTTTGATTGTTTAGGCTTTTTTTTTCTGGGATAAAGAGATTTCATCTCTTGAAATCCAGATCTGCTCATAAAATATGCATAAATAAAATATATTGCTTAAAGAGAAAAAATATCCTATCTGGAGCAGGCTTCAGTGCACACTTTCTGTGACAATGATTAAGGAGCTGGACAAGCCTCAAAAGCACTCCATCCAGGGCAGAGATGACAAGAAAACAGTACAACAGTTGACAAGTAGATCTGGTGATTCCAAGTGGAATATACCCTAGATAGATGTGAGCTAGCCCATTCTTTATAGAAATCTTTGACTCAGAAGAATTTTTTACAGTTACTGTAAAGTTAGCTGTTACTACATGACTGATCCTACTGTAGCTAGCTTACTTTTCTCAGAGGTCTGCAGGTATATAGACCAGATTGTTTGAGCTCTACTATTATTGCAGATTTCTGACAGCTGGGATGCTGTAGACAGTCTCTATTATATTTTTAGCCATGTCTTCAAAATATACTAACACTTTTGATTTTCTTTTTAATGCAGGTGAACCATTTTTCACACCTGTAAATTTAGAGTAACAAAAGTTTTATCAGCTTGAATGACAACAGAACCTGATTTCTCATTAAATGGCATTTGTTAGAAACCCTTGTTTCCTAAGGAAAAGAAACTAACCATTAACTCACAATTTGCTGTATTTTCCTAAATTATTGCACTGCATGTGTTTTAGAGCAGGACATATTAAAATACCTGACTAGTAATGAAGAAACTCTGCAGTATGAATTTATTAGTTCCCTTGTTAGTGAAAAATAATATCTCTGATATTCATTAATTTTAAATTGACTGAAAAAGGGAAGTTGGTTTTATCTACACAGAAAATATAGGATAACTTGGGAGAATATATTAATGTTTCTGAACATTTCCTCTTCTCTCTTCTCAGCCAAGGTGGTACCATCACTGAGAATGAGAAAGAGGTGCTCTGGAAGTGCGGTGTTCATGTCAATCATTTTAATCATTCTCAGCATCATGTTGTAAGTTAGCCAACATATATGACATTCCACAATCTCTGATGAGACACTTCAGTAAAATGACTTTTTTATATATATAGGCTGTTTCATTAATCAGAGGTATGTGTGTAGAGCTATTGAAGTAACAACTCACAGAAAGCTAATGGGCCACACTGCAGTATCATTCCTGTGGTGAAGATAATGATGGGGAACCCAGCAACTGCAGAACTAATAATTTAGCACAGCAAATTATTATACCTAAGTGTGAAACAATGTGGTTAGAATGCCATTTCTCAGCAGCAGCTTTTTCACTATAAATAAGCAGTTTGCATCATAAAATACAACTTTTACTATATATATATATATATAGGGGAAGTTTTGTGTGTGATTTCTTTCCTAATTTATTTGAGTGTGTTCTAAGCTGTGATTACTTTTTCCTTTGTATTCATGAGATTTTCAGTCACACAGTGATGGTTTTACAATCATTTGGTGTAACCAGTAGAAACAAGAAGCAACATATTCTAAAGGTTTTCTAAATACTGAAAATGTTTCAACCAACACATTCTATTTACTGCACAAGCATGTCCTGGTAGCATTGGTCTGGGGTGTGTGTTGGGTGCAGGGAGGGGAGGAGGGCAGAGAACCAAATATTATAATCTGCAGTAAAAACAATTTGGTACACTAAATTAATACACTTGACTCTGAAACTGCACAGTGAAGGCCATTCCTCAGTAGTAGTGTTCTTGCGATACACAAGCAGATTCCAGCCCCAATTTCAAAAAAAGTTAAGCTGATGAATATTGCAACACTAGTGAGAGGTGAAACATGCATTTTTTTTTCGTGTGTTGGAAAAACTGGGTTATGTAAGTTACCTTGTAACAAAGTTTAGAGCAGATCAAGAAGAGATCTCAAAACATCCCTGTGCAAACTGGGATATGATATCCACAAAGAACATGGATCCACCCAATTGCTATGCCATTCATCAAAGGAGCAATATGTATCTGTGAAAAATATGATCCTCTTTTCCTAGGATTGTATACATGCTGGTTTCGGCAAATGCTTATTGAGATTTAGACAGTCAAGAACTATTAGTAATGTCATTCTGCTCTACAAAAATATCAATTGCAAAACTTTGGTCTTCAAGAACCATTTTTCTCCATGCCTTAACAATTGCTTTTCTTAGTTTCTTCCACTTCTTAGAAACAAATGGGTGTCCTGAGAAAAAAATATAAAGGCAAATAAATCTCCAAACCACAGTCACCATTTTCTAGGCAACTCGTCTACTCTCATGCTGTACATGAAGGAATCTCTGTTTGTTGAGCCTTGTACAGTATGCAGCCTCACATCTACCCAGAAGAAGAAACTGTTGTAAGTCCTTCAATTATTTAGAAGAGTGTGTGTAGTGCCTTCAGAAGTCATTAGAGATTTGATGGAGAAAGGAGATTGACTGGAGAAAGGAATAAGAAAATCAATGAGTAAGATGACTGATGGATTCTTTTATTTTACCAGAGGACTTTTTTTTTCCTGCTATTTTCATATAAGAATACATAATTAGGTGGAAAGGAATCAAATAGTGTTTCTAGAATTGACGAAAATTCTTCAGATGTTAGATGGTTAATCTTCCTCTAGCCTGATAAAGGGGATCAGGATCATCCAATGTTACCTTATTTTCCTCCAAGGGAAGAATAAAAAAAGATAATACATAAATTTACATTAATAATATATAATAAATAATACTTAAATTTATGGTAATTTTCCTCAGGCAGATGCAGAAAGAATGGATGCAGTTTTTTCTTAATTTCATGATAGTGTGGATTGTTTTTATCTTGTGGACCCAAAACTCCTTACAGAAATATATTGTTAATACATTGTTAAAAGTAAAATTTACACAACCCTAGTCATGACAGTCTGATTAGAGAAGTCTTTTGTATCTTAAGGCTTTAAAAATTACTTATTGAATTACGATGGAAATAGAATTCTTAGTCCAAATTTCACTTCAAATATATGGTTAGTATATAGCTGAATGCACACCAATAAAAAAATTACAACAAACCTAAACGCAAAAAATATAAAGTGTTGAAATATATACAAAACTACCTAAAAAGTTAAATTCTCCTTATGGACAGAATTTGGAATTAAGGTAATATATAAATGTATTGTAATTTTATCTCTAAGCTTGTTATTTTTTTGTCTAATAATATGAATACACAACAAACATCATAACTCTTATGGGAGAAAGTGGAAAGAAATATGTCTTTGTTTTTGGAGCCAAAAGTAGTTCTTTCTAAACTTAGAAAAGTTCTGGTTGGCCATGAAAAATATTAAGACAGTTAATAGACACAGGAACACAGAAAAGTAGTGATGTGGATTTAAGTTTGGCCAGATACAAACTATACCCAGCTGGCTTTTTCACAAAGGTTAAGAGATCTTCAGGGTGTCTTCAGTACATCTGGCTTCCTTAAAAGAAGAACATATGACATGAACTCTCAACTGGATACAAAATATTATGTCTTTTTTGTCTCAGAAGCATGTTGAAGAACAGCAAATCAACCTAAGTATGCTGGCTTGCTTGTGCAACTCAAAAATGAGTGGAGGTACAATGCATTATTATGCCTACAATTACTGTTAATATTGCCTCAGACGTACTTCTGGGCAAACACTCATCCTTTTACTGGACATTACTATACAACTGTTATTGATGGCATGAAACTGGTAAGACTCATGCCAGAGTATGAGGTAATGAAAATATATTAAATGCAGAATTTAATAAGAAGTGTAGCTTGCAGTTTTTACAAATTCAATGTATCTTATTAATCTACCATTAAAAGTTCTTCTGAAGCCTTTATTTTTATTTGCTAGTACTTGTTGCCATTATTACTGTTATTACTACCAGAAACATATATATCCAAAACTTACTCATTCACAGAAAACTGGGCAACAGGGTTTGGGTTTTTTTTAATTGTAACTGACTGCTATGTAACATGTTCCTGATAGTTCAATGCTGCACCTGTACCATCAAAAATTAGCTACAGTTGAACTTACTGGCAACTAAAGACAGAAGACAGCTGACATTGTCTCAGTCTCTGGCACATAGCCAGAAAAGAAGAGTTTTAGGAGAGGTTAATTCTTTAAATACTTGACATTTTCAGGAAAAACAAACAAGCAACTGTTATATGAGCAATGAGATTGTTTAAAAGTCTTGTTTTCATTCAAAATGAAAAAAAAAAGTGATAAGCTGTTATTATACAGAGAAAATATCTTTCAAAAGAAATCTAGTGGGATTTACCCTCCCCTCTTTTGGTTTTTTTTTTTTTTTTAAATTCATAAAGGTTTGTAGTCTTTACCTTCCTATTTCTGAATGCCTGAGTTAAACCATAGTATATACATTGTTCTGCTCTCCACTCCAGTTCAATCAATAACCCAAAACCTAAATTAAACTAAAACCAAGATATCTGGTTTCTAGAATTTCTTTTAATTCATAGGACTCCTCTAAATGGCAGCTTTGTCCTCCCTCTCTCTCTCTTAATCATAACTGACCTTCAGGAACTGCTGAGCTCTTCACAGAAACTGTAAAAGGACAGATCATTCCTCGTGGTATACACATCAAGGCAGGGGAGGATGGGGGTAATACATCAGAGTAATTTAGTATGAGAATATATGGTTTAGATGGCTCTTTGATATGTCAATTGACGAATAAGGTCTAGCATTGCATATAGATTTTGCATTGTTTTATTTTCTAGTGTTTAAGGTGAATTACATAATTATACAACAAGCACACTAAATATGATATTAAAAAATTACTTATCTTCTGATGAGGGAAGGCATGGGAATACCAAAACGGTGGTGAAAGATAGAGGAAATATAAAGGGAAGGAGGGTTAAAGATCTTTGAAGTATCATCTGTATAATTTAGGCTATGAGAGATATGGGAGTATAAATTCAAGGGTACCAACAGGACTAAAGTCTAATGTTCTGAGGTAATTAGCAATACCCAGGTTCTGTTTCAGGTAGCAGTTAGAACTTAAATTAAAAACATAATATTCTGTTAAAATTCAAGTACAGCTTCTGAAGTAGAAAAATGTGGGCTAATTCTCCATTTTCTTTTGAGAATGCTATTGCAAGAAAAAAAAGCAGATTATTGGAAGAGCAATTTATGTATTTGTGCTAGTTTTGGCTGGGAGAGAATTAATTTTCTTCACAGTGGCTGGCATGGGACTGTGTTGTGCATGTGTGCTGGAAGCCATGTTGATAACAGAGGGATGTTTTTGTTACTGCTGAGCAGCACCTACAGAGAGTCAAGGGCTTTTCTTCTGCTCACACAGCTCCAAACGTGAGTATGCTGGGGGGGCACAAGGACTTGGGAGGGGACACAGCTGGGACAGGTGACCCCAACTACCAAAATAATATGCCATACCATATTGCATCTTGCTTAGTGGGGAACAGAGGAAGAAAGGGGATATTTTGTTATGGTATTTGTCTCACCAAGTCACTGTCATGCATGACATGGAACTCTGGCTTCTTGGGGACAGCTGAACCTGACAGCCCATAAGAAATGGTGAATTAATACCTTGTTTAATCTTGTTTGAATGTGTAGCTTTTGCCTTACCTATTAAACTGCTTTTATCTCAAGCCATGAGTTTTCTATGTTTATTCTTCCAATTCTCTCCCTGACCCTGCTGATGGGTTGAAAAGTTGTGTGGTATTTAATGGTTGGCTGGGGTTAAAATCATGACAGCATTACAATGACAATGTTGTGGTTTGAAGACAGAGAACTCATCAGGACAAGAAAGTTAAGAATGAATGGAACAGTAGTATCGGGGAGCAAAGGGGAGGAAACTGCAGTGTATTGAGAACATCTGAGAGGCATATACATTATTTTAAATTGTTTCTCTGCTTGTTTTGCTTATTCAAACAGTGCATGCACACACACACACACACACACACACACACATACATACAGAGATTAGTGCATTTCACTTCTTTGGTATTTACCATTCTTACACCATAATGTGAGAACGTGAGGTGGGTGGGAAGAAGGAAAACTACAAGAGTGATGATGACATATAAGACTGCTAAATCGTGAGCTAGGAGACATGGGGTTTTTCTGTATTATGTTTTGGTGATAGCCCTCAAAATGGCAAGTCCACTGCCCATGGCTGCAATTATAGGCAGTGTCTACCTCTGGAAACCTCTCAATGCTATGTGCTGAACATGTATTTGCTCTGTGTACTTGCTTCGTCTGCAAGCCAGTCCCATGGCTGAAGGGCAGGTGCCCTGAAGAGTGCCTTCTACTACAAACTGTTCTTGAACTTGTCACAATATGTGGGCACAAAGTCTGTTACAATGAGCTAGACGAAAAATGGTGCTAGTCTTAACAAAATACATGAGGACTTAGAAACTGGTGTAGAACATGAACCAATTTTTACAGACTTGAGCTACTGATTTTTATTGAATTAGGCTAGTGTGAATATTTTGGGTGGACACATATATCTCAAAGTGTAGATAAAATCTGTATATATTGTATCAAAGTTTCTCTTTGAGAAACTTTTTAAAAATTTTTCTCTCTACAAAATGAAATACCCCCACAAACCAAATAAGCAAAAAAGCCTTGACAAGGACAAGTAAAAAAATCTTGACATATATTAACTAGACTCTATGATATTCTATAATATTTTAACTGAAACAGTGAAGAACCTGAATTACAATACTTTATAGGTAGATTTTGATCAGGGTTGACAAGGACTTGAGTTTCAGTGAACAGATCTCTGAAAATCCTGTGAGATAGTAAAAAACATCTGTTTTGAGTGTGATTACTGAAGTAATTAATGCCTTGTATGTAAAAGAAAGCTGTCTGACATGCAGTGGCAAAAATACAAATAATGGAAAAAATCTATTAATCATCAAGAGTAGCATGGTAGGAAGAACATCTTAAAAAACAAATCAAAAAGAAAGGCAATCAATGAGAAACTACTGTTTTTAAAATCTAACTTATGACATCATTAACACTTCCAAGACTTAGAAGAGCTATAAGCACTAATGTAAGTGATAGTTGCTGAAGTCTGCAGAATTCAGTTCTGATGTCATACAAACCTTTGCAGAGTAGAACTGTGGTGTTCAGCTATCTGTGTCCAGAAAATAATGAGGCTGTGATGGGATTTCTTTTACAACCTCTTTGGGCAAGCTGAGAAAATTATTACATTGAAAATATTCACAAGGTTTCCTACCTTAATGAGCATGGTCACCAATGAAAATCCAGGCTTGACCCCAACAGAATAATATTGGTTTTAAGGAGTCCAGAAAAAGATGAAGAATTAGAAGACAGAAAGCAATAAAGATAGCTGAATGGTTACAGGCAATTTAGAAAACAGTAATGAAGTTGTTGACCACAGAGCTTTAATTACTGTTAAGGAGATGTTCTATTTCATGTCATGACCATTGTTATTTTTCCCCAACATTTTCTGTGATAACAGTTTTTCTTCTGGGATTTTTGTGTGTGTTTGTTTCTTTTTAGGTGAATATCACCAAAGAAGCAAAGTCAGTTATAAGAATAGAACATTGTTTCAACAGTTTTTCTGATTGCCATCATGATTTTACAAAACCTCTGAGATTGTGACTGTAATACTCTTAAGTAAGCCTTGCTCATTATATTTCAGGCAGTCAAGAGACTGAAATATAATGGCAGTCAAGTCATAGATTTCTCTTTTTAATTGCAGTTGGTTAACATGAATCCTAGGAACAGATTATTATTTTCCCCCAAGTGTATTAATATCTTTGGAAATGGGACTGATATCAATTTCGGCCTTAAAAATACATAAATGTGTACTACAGATAGGACACAGAACTAAGAAGGTCAGCCCAAACATGTTACCTTAATTTTTTATTTTATTTGAAAAGATAAGATACTATGAAAAAATTAAACCCTATATCTTTCTTTAATAATTCATGAAGATGGAGACCCATGTAAACAATGAATTAACAGGGAGGAAATAATACTGCCATCTTAAAATGGATTTATGGCTTGAATAAGTTTTCTTTTTTTTCTTTTAGTCATTAATAGGCTTGTCTCAGATTTAAAATGCTACATTTACTGGTTAAATATTCTGCTTTACTATTAAAATATCGAGATGTTAGATTCACGCAAATACATTTTATGATTGAAAATACTCTTAAAGGTCTTCACCAGGGAGTTATAAATAGCTCAAGAATTTTTTTTTTCATCTAGAAAGCTGTGCAGTTTTAATTGGAGGGGCATTTGTAGGGGTGGGGGAAGTGTGGAGAGTGTGGCATATAAGGAGATAAACCTTATTTTAAAAATGTTGTCTGAATTCTAGCCGTGAAATCAACAAAGCTTATTTGACCTTCACTTCTCCAATGTATTCCATTATGTACAAAGTACTACCAATCGCACTACTATTTTTCATTATGGTGGGATATATGAAAGCATATCAAAAGTGGGGCAAGAAAAGTTGCTAGATATTTCAGGACTGGCTGGGCAGGGAGGTGAGAACCCATGATGAAGTCAGCTACAGGGCATGGTTATGCCTTGTGGCTGTGCCTAAGGCTATAGTGTTTGGAACAGTGTTTAAAGGGTCAGTGTGCAATTTAAACAGCAAAAAAACCCTCCTAGAGTTACCTTGTCTTGGTTTTATTTTTAAACTCTGTCAAAACCCACAGCACAGAAATTTTTTACTGAGACAAGGGTTTATTTTTCATTTTCTCTTCTTAGTACTGAATTTTTAGAAATCAGCCAGGCTGCAGCTAAGTTGATGGACCAGTAAATGATATTATCTTAGATGAGACAATTTTTATTGTAAAAGACATTTCTCTCTCTCTCCTTCTCTAATTTTCATAAATACAGCAGATTTGGGGTTTAATGGTGGAGTTGCATTTATTTATTTTAAAATACTGTTGGCTGGAGATTTTTAAAATTCATTTTGTTTTGCTTTTTTAACCACACACTGATCCAAAAGGAAAAAATATGAAAATGACATCATAAACACTAAAACCTTAATATTTTCATTACCTTTAGATCTGAGAGCAGAATTCTAAGAGTGTTCTGCTTAAGCTAAATACAGAGCTACAAAGCATCTGGAAAACTGAAGGGAGGGAGTTTCCAGGTTAAGGATCTTCACGGCATGGCATACTATAAAAACAAAAACAAAGTACAGTTTCAACCTCTTATACAGGCTGGTGTATGCAGTACCTAAGATACATCACTGTTTCTTTTATCTGCACACATCTTGAAGGAGATTTGGCTGCTTGAAATGAATATCCATATGCCAAAAGGGAAGCTGAGCTACAGTCACTGGTTTTCTCAATTTTTTATCTTGCACACAAAACATAGGTCAGTGTAATTTGCATTGGATACAGCATGTTTTACCTTCAAGAAAAAAAAAAATTATCAAAACTCATATGATCATTAGTACCAACAATTTGGGAATTACCAATCACATTTATTTCTAGCAATCTAAAAGTAGAAGACAGAAAGGAAAAATAACCCCATCAGAATAAAATGTTGATAATGAAAAGAGTCTTATGGATGAAATGCAAGAATTATACTGCCCACACAGCATACGAAATGAAATATAAAGTACAGTGCAGAAAATATGTAACTCTTACCATGATGGCTAGCAGGATATCAGGAGGATTAAAAAGCACTGACATAAACGAAAATTGAACATAAATGATAATTCCAATGGGAAAAGATGCAATAAAGGGCATCATGGCCATGATGCTACAACCATTACAGATCACAGATTCAATATACGGTGTAGTATTTTCTAAGGACAAAGATTTAAAGTATCATTGGGTACTGTATGATTGCAGGGCACTCCACTTTCTCAAAGACTGGCAGAAAATGAATGCTGATAGAATTTGGTTCCTTGTTTCCTATTTTGACTACTCTCCGATTTCTCTAACTACTCGCAAGAGATATCATGATGAAGAGTTTTGTTCCTTGGTGTTAGAAGTTATTTTTCAACAGAATTCTATGGTTCCAGTAGAAAGGTGTGTATACAGACCCTTCTGAGCATTTGTTTCATAGTTATAAAGACTGTCATAATCTCAAATCAGAGATCTAACTTGCTCCTTCTAATCTTAGGTAGAAAGTGAAACTCTATAGAAATTTCCCAGTTGTTCAGATCTATGAGGAACTTACATACTGGGAAAGACAGGCGTAATCTGCAGAAACAAGAGAAACTAGATTACCTTGAAGAAAATTATATGAATTTGTCAGCAGCTCATATAGATAGAGAACTTAACTTGAGAAGGGTCAGGGAGCACAAAAATTTGTGGAGCATTTTGTATTTGCAAAATACAATTTTTGTTGAAACACAGATATTTTCAGAGGTGGTCCTGTGACTCTTGAAAGTGGAAGATTTACATAAAGCCCAAGACTCACTAAAAATCTGAATTAAGTCCAATTGTGAAAAACAACCAAGTAATTTTAAAAAAATGAACTCTTACTGGGCTAAATACAATAATTATATTAATTTTCTCTTTTTCCCACCTTCCCACTGAGCTTCATAATAGTACTCTTTGTATGTTCACTGCCAATCTGAGGAACATGAAGAGAAAACAACCTGCTTGTTCCCAAAATAACAAAACATATTATTAGCTAATCCATATGGGAGAAAGCTTACAGCTGCTTACTGTATTGAATCTGTTTTGGCTTTTACAATATTCTATTATATCTTGTAGGTTGCATTAAAAAAACCCCAAAAAACAACAAAAAACCAACCAAACAAAAACAAAACAAAACAAAGTCCTAACCTAACACAAAAAATAATCAAAACAAAACAACAAACCACTCCCAAAACTCAGTCTACTGTGGTTCTATGTGTTTTGCCTAAGCTTGTTTTGCTGGTTCATGCTAGATTGTTTGTCTAGGGAATTGGCAGAGGCAACTGACAGTTGTTTTTGTCCTCTATATACTTTTGTCCATTAGCCTACAAAGCAGACACTGACAAAATAAAAAAGGGCCCCTGCACTACCTGAGTACTACTTTGAACACAAACCTAATCTCATGGAACTACTAATATGACGTTTCTCACTTCTCATATAACAAATTAAGTAACACGAGCTGCCTATGAGAAAAGGAACAAGAAAGGTGTATTTTGTGTTTGAGAAGCTTTTGCTGAACTGAGATTGAATAATTTCTGCTTTTCTATGCCTTGTGAAACTACTGACAATATAAGGTGATACTTGTGGAGCCTGGTCTGCTACCACCTCAGGATTATATTGGTCAAGAGTGACAGGGCCTACAGAACAGAAGGACAGACTAGATGGAGTAACCAGAGACAAAAAAACCTTTAATAAATCGTAGAAACAACAAACAAGAACCCCAACAGCAGATATGGGGAGTACTCCAAAAAGCAAGCGCCAGGCTGCACACAGAATATCTAAAAGGTAGGTTAGGAGGAGAATCTGAGGGTGAGGGTCCAACGAAGAAAAAGGGTTAGGAATATTGAAATCACTGCAGCAAGCCTTTAATCAATAACAAGAAGGAGAACAGAGAACTTTCCAGCACAAATCCTTATAAGGATAAAACTATTTACATACTGATTCCCAGGGGGCAATGCTAGCGGAATTCTGCTCTCCTGAACTGAGTGAAGGTCTACAGACTGGGCACCCATAGTTTCAAGCTGAAAGCTGGGTTCTGATTGACCCCCACAAATATTATGTTAGGTATTGAGAAAATTAAATGCACTATGTCCATGTTTCAGCAATAATCAATACTATGGACTCAGTGATTGTGAGAAGTAACAACATAACTTTTAAAGCAGAAATACAAATATAAGGACTGACTTAATTAGTTAGTAAAAAAGAGGTACTTACTACTGTTTCACATTTTCTCATAATTTACTTCTTGTACGTTACTTGAAAAACTGTATTACATACATGCACATTGCCATACTGCAGTCATTGCAGAACTAACTAATCTACAGGAAGGGAAATGTGTTTCAAACCAACAGCATGTAATTTAGCTTTCACTCAGGAAAGCCAGGCGGTCTTGCATCATTGGAGTGTCTTTTAAGCAATCATTATTACAAAGGTTGCGGTTGCAACAGAGAAAGGCACTGACATGTCCTGAGGAGGGAACTTTTGTGTAAATTTCATGGACATAGAGGATCTAACAACAAACTGCAAACCAGGCCTAGAAAATACAAACAGAAAGTCAGTAGATAAAGCTGACTGCTGTAGATCATATGTCACCATACAAGCTAAATCAGATTCAGTAGAGTAGAGTAAGCTTTTCTTCTCTCATATGGATTATTCAATATTATGTCTGGTCATTTTAAATGCAAACAGTTTGTTTTCTCCCCACAGCTTAGCAGTGAGTGTATAAATGGTGCTGCTATGAAGCAGAGTGATAAAGAGAAGATGGGCAAGCCAAGATTGGATAGTGGGTGGAGAGTACCACCTTTTAACAATGGACACTTAACTAAGGTCAAACCTCACTGGAAGTTTTTTTAGTGGATACACTATTTCAACCTATCTCCTCTGCTACAGCTTGCTACTGGTACTCATCAGAAAAACAGGCCAGATGGAAAGCTATAACTGGGAAAAAAAGAAAGAAACTGATGCTAAAATTAAAGATTTCAGGATGGGCCATAAGAAGAGTTGTCGTGAAAAAAAACTTAGTAGTTTCTTAATTCGATTTAGCCCAAGAGCCTTAATGCCACATTATTAGCTGCACTGATTAAGGCCTGAAACACTATGTCAATTTTTCAAATTCAAATCAAGATAAATCCACCACACAAAACATTCTACTGAATTCAAATGAATCATTGCAATTTTCCTATCAAAAGCTCCCAGAAACTTCAATCTGTAAGAAATACCATTATCCTCACTTACATGCTTATATAATTATATATTTACATTGGTTTTGCTGCAGGATAAAATGGAATTTCCAGTTACTCAAATAACATAAAGTGATAAGATCACATGCTATTAAGAATCAGTGAATGTCTGTGTAGAAACCATGTCTTGGAGTTTTCTGATGTGAGCAAGGATACAATCTATTTTTAGAAGCTCACTGTACTACTGTAAAACTAGCACTTCTGCTATAGTCTTTCACTCCCTGATTAATTTTGTAGACTATAACTTACTGACTAGAGATAAAAGTTGTTTGGACAAATAGATATTCCACAGTGTGTGAAATACATACATAGTGTGTGTGTATGTGTGTATACATACATACATGCATGCATGCACATATATATATACCTATATATATATGTATGCATATGTATATGTGTATATAAATAACTGTATAACCATCATTAAATATCCGCTCCATCACTGAATTTGTACAGCATTGAGCTAGAATTGGTAATGCTTTAAATATAAATGAAAATTGTCTTTTTCTCCCTAGTATTTAATTTTTAGAGTCAAAAGGGTTAAAGTTAGAATCTGAGTTAAACTTCAGAAAAAATTAGGCATGATGAGTTGAGAAAATGCTGCCATGAAATCAGAAATGCATATATCAAAATGCCAGCTGTAACATTGTTTCTAAGGAAAGGGAACTTGGCCTGGTTTCTTCTTTAATTCTTGTGTATAACTATTAAAACCTTAAAGGAATTGCAGTATTTACTGCTTTTTTAAAATGCCAATAAATATGTGCAACTTACAAAACTAGCATTTTACAAAATCCATGCAGCTGTGTTTGCTTTACCCATCGCCTCTCTCCCATAGTGCCCATCATGGCTCCTGCCTGGCTGTACTGCAGGGATGATGATAGCGAAAACCTTGTTAAAGACATTCTACCACTGAAACAAATTTGATTCAGCCAGCAGCACTTTTGTGTTCGTGGACTAAAATAAGATGGTTCTGCTGCAGTTCTTAGCTTAAGATGAACTGACACCTGTGATAGCAGGTGGCATTTTTTTAAATTTTATTTTTTCCTATCAAAAGCTTTCCTTTAGTACTGAAAAGAACAAAGGACCTCTCAAATCACCTTTTGTTCTGTTTTTGTATGCTGTTCCAACAGTATGTCTTTTGCTCACTGAATATGGCAAATGAAGCCGGTTGTGTCTTTCAGGCAGAAATCTCTCTCCCATTTGACGTATTTCAGGGTCCGAAGGCACTGTTCTATAAAAGCAGAACAGAACAGAACAGAAACGGGGAATTTTAATCAGCGGGGCGAATCTTTAAATACTATATCCAGGCTACCTCCACGTGGAGAAAAAGGATGACGTAATGCTCTGGCAAAAGGAAAAGGCCAGGGCCGGGGCCGGGCGGTGCGGGCGGCTGGGGGCGGCAGACCCGGCAGACCCGGGCCGGGCCGCGGCAGCGCACACGGGCCCCAGCCCGGGAACGCCCGCCCGGGAATGCCCGTCCGCCGGCCCCAGCCCGGGAACGCCCGCCCGGGAATGCCCGTCCGCCGGCCCCAGCCCGGGAACGCCCGCCCGGGAATCCCCGGCCGCAGCCCAGCTACGCCTGTGCTCCTCCAGGCCGCCGCTCAGCAGCCTGTAAGTGCAAGAGCGCTGCTGCTCCTGTAAACACAGGCTGATTATGAGTGTGACAGCCTCTGCTAAGGGAACCATAGCGCTCCGCAGCTGTTTGGGAGATTTTCTCCTGGTAGGTATGCTGTACAGCATTGCAGAAACTTACACGGGCTGCTAACATGGGGCTAAAAATAGCGTAAAAAGAGCCAAATAGCTACTAGCTCGTGTAAAGATTTTATGTTAATTTCCCTAGCTCCTAACTAGGAGCTCCTTCTCAGCGACTCTCATGTGACCCCACCTGCAGTACTATTGCCAGGTCTGGAGTCAGTATAGAGGAAGGTGTGGACCTGTTGCAGTGAGTCCAGAGGAAGGCTGGAAAAAGTGTTGGTATTCAAGAAGCTGAGAAACAGGTACTTTGCCTAAAGGAGAGAAGGTTTTTGTCACTGAAAAAGGGAATTATAAGAAAGATTGCGTCAAGCTTCTTTAGCAGGGCCTGTAGCAATAGGAGACGAGGTTGTGATTAAAAACTACAAAAGAATATATAAAGAAGGATTCTTTTATGATGAGGGTGGTAAAATACTGGTACAGGTTGCCCAGAGAGGTCTTAGATATCCCATCTCTAAAAACATTTAAGGTCCATTCAGACAGGTCTCTGAGTTACCTGACCTGGTTCAAGATGTCCCTGCCCACTGCAGGAAGTGCTTGGAGTAGATGACCTTTAATGCTGACTTCCAAACCAAGCTTTTCAGTGGTTCAGTTGTTCTATGGCTGTGCTGCCACTTGATATGAACTTGAAAAGAAACTGACTCTGCTCTGTCTTACAGGAGACATCTAGTTGTGTGTGCCACTTTTCAGAAGCTAGCTGACAGTTAATGGAAACTATTAAAAGTAGTTATGGTGGTTGCTAGTGTCAAACCAATTATGGATGAATTTACACCAATTTTCAGATAATGCTGCCATTTACAATTAGCATGACATACTCAGAACTTTACTTCTGCAAGATCTTTCCATTCCGTCTCTACCACAAAGGAATTATCAGCTGTGTTTATGACATCTCTGCATGGACTGGTTAACCAATTTGTACCAATATACCCACTGAAAAACCTGCTATGTGCTTTTTTCTGAGCATACTATAAGAAAGATAAGAAAAACAAAGCATAGATAGATACAGAATAAGCAACAGAAATGGAGGGGTCTGAGCTAATTTACTTACTGTAAACATGCCGTTCTGGCATGTTTTACTATCCTTAAATAACTAAGTTGTTGACAATATTTTTGGTTTAGGGAGAGAAGAGACTATTTTTGGTTTAGGGAGAGAAGAGACCTATTTCCCATTCTCTTTTAAAGAAATTAAGGGGCAACACTTGTGCCGATACCTGGAATATTTTATCTGCACCCTGAAGAGTTTTCCATTGTTCATGTCTATTGCAACTTCTCTACTTGGTTGTGTTAAGTACAGATGCATAGTAATTAAGCACAGATGTACCCAGAAAGAACCCTCTGCTCCAGGAAAAAATAAACAAACCCTCAATTATAATAAACCACAGAAGCAGGATTAAACTTTTCAAACCTAGGTTGTATGTGAAAGTGAAAAAAGATAGTAATTATGTATAACAGGAACACCTAGTAAACATGCAAAACATCAATATTAATATTGTTAAGAGCTTTAGTTAGTCATACAGAGATATGAATATGTATTTAAGTGTTACGAGCTCTGTGGATCTTATTAACGGGCAGCTTCAGTGGAGTGCATGTCTTATCACAGGGTACAAAATTACTCACACCTGGGACTTCCATTGCCTTTTCCCCCCCTTTTGTGTTATAGAGACTATAGAAGAGTACTGGATGGTATAACAAGTGATTAAAGGGCACTTGTGACATAAAGAATTTAATAAGCCAAATGATCAATTTTTATTGATGCTTATCCTGCCTATAACACCTAATTGAAATACATTCTTAGTGGAAAACTTCCTGTGTCTTTGTTTTAATAATATTATTTACAGCATTGATTCATACCTTTAATCTTCTGCTCTTCCTTATATTTACTTGCTCACTTTTTATTCTGGTTTCTTCTTTTTTCTCTGCAGTCTTCTCTGGTTTTTCACATTCACCCACATCATCTTCAGCTCTCTGACATTTCAGTCTGTTGATGCACACAAACATTCTGCCAAAACAAGTTAGCTAGAAATAGGGCCATCCTTAGTGACTGCTCCACTTTCAGCACTATATTGTACCAACTGTGATTGACAGAGCTCATGCTGTCAAGCCTAATAGTTCCTAAGTGGTGATTAACTGGGCTAGTGATACATGGATGGGGGTTGATGGACAACCTAACTTTCTGCTGCACTAATCCCACCCAGGTGCAGATCTTTTACTCTTCCAGAAATGCCACACTGGATGATTTACTGTGCTTTGCTAAGTATTGTGGTGGTTTGGTTGTTCATTTTGTCTCTACTCACCTCAGTTATGAGCTCTGCTGATTCTCACCCTAAGGAAATATAAAATGTGGGAGCTGCATGAAGACAAGAGAATGGAAGCAAAACATTTGAAATGAATCTGCCAAAAGTCTGATGCTTTATCTAAACAGTATGAAATGGCAACTGAAGTTATGGAGCTTAGGATGGACCTATGTTCCAAGAACATATGAGGATTTTTAAAGCAATGTTATTTTCCCAGGCATTCTCTTTACATCATATATCTTTTTTCTTTCTAACATTTGTCTGCTTTGTCCTACCATACTCTAATTATCTAGACTATAACAATCCAAATTCTAATAATACCCCACTTTTCATTGTCTATTTCGGTCTTCATGTTCTAAAAAATGAAAAATAATTTTGAGAATTTTTAACCCCTAATCTGTCTCCATTAATCAGTGTAAGACTTCCTTTATATTTAAGTGTATTGTATTTATTATGTCTGTGGATGCATTTGATCCCACACAAAATATTAATGGGTTTAAGCAGAATTGTGTATTAGAGGATGACAGGCAGCATACAAAGCTGTTGCGCAACACCAGAATACCTGAATGTGCTACATGCCCAGATTATGGCATATTTTCTCACTCAAAAAGAATCTAAATAGCCATTAAAAAAGTCTGTGAAAGACTGTGAAATCTCTGGGATAAAACTCAGAAAATGTAATGGCGTTTAAATTTCTTGCACTGCGATAGCATTGTGGCCCACTTTGGGTATGCTTATAGTGTAGCTTTAGGTTAAGATCAGGCATATACCCTTAACACAAGAATTGTTGTCCTGTGGATTTCATTGTCAAGTGTTTGTTCTTAAGGTGCACAAAATGAATACTTCTCAGATTAATTTGATAGAAATTTTTAATCAAATGAAGTTGGGCAGGCACTTCAAAAATGCACATACAGCTGTTCAGCTTGTAATTATCTTAAGTCCCTGGCTCTCTGAGACATGTAAGCTACCTTAGATTCATTTTTTATTTCTCCAGCTGTAGGCACTGTTCCCATGGGGAGATGGCTGTTCACTACCTGACCAGTTCACAAGAATAGTTCACCATGGAGCAGGAGCAGAAAAGACTCTGAGATAAAGGTTGCACTAATAGGAAATTGGAGAAAGAGGTGTTTAAATGAAACTCTAGGAATGTCTCCTTAGAAATACAGTTTACCAGGCTTGCTATGGGGGCCAGAGAATTCAGTGAGTTTTGATATTAAATATCAGGCTAGCATCACTCCAAGTAATTTTCTCAACCTAGCAATGGTTTCAGGAATTCACCTAGTGTCAATGTCAGATATTCCTCACCAGCTCTTCTGATATAGAGCCAATGTCCTCTCATATTGCACTGCTCATAAATAAATGCAGACAGCTTTTAACAATTGTGATAATTCAGATGATCCTCATCTGTAAGCTAATGATAATAGTTCTCTGACTGAAAGATTTGTAAGGCTATGGTCATTGACATTTGTGACACACATAACTACTATGCACACACAGCTTTTGAAAAGGTTATAAATAGAATAGCCCATTACATCTTTGGCAAGGAGACAGGCTTGTTGCTTTTTAAAATATCTGAATTTCAGCAATATTTAGTATTTCTATTTACATGCCGTAGAATTTCAAAGACAAATTACTATTTTTTTGTTATTTTTAAACTGTGGATTACTACAGTAAAATGTCATAGTTTATGAATTATGTGAAATCTTGAGATCAGCTGCTCAGTGCTTTTTGGAAAAATTATAGTATTCATTGTTGAAGTTGTACTAACAAGAATACATACTTGAGTACTCCAAGGACTGGGTTTCACCCTCAGAAACATTGTTAGAAAATTAAAACAACTGGAGGACAACTGCTTTGTTCATGGATAGGGTATGACTGCTGGAAAATGCAGAATCAGAAAATGATGAAAAAAAAGGAAGAGACGCCAGAGAAAAAGCTTCAAGATCAAGCACCTATTTATCAGTAAGGTATTTAAGGCAGCCTTTAAAGGAAAAAGGCCTTTATGAATCAATAAATTTTGTACTACTTAGATTTTGATTTTACTATAACAGCCATAGTAGTTAAAACCCCCGTCTTCTTTGCATACTAAATGACTTTTCAATCTTCCAGGTTTATTGATAAGTGTTTGTCATATTCTTTTAGATATGCATTTTGTGGTCTCAGTATTTCCTAGCTGATGTATGTCAAAGGTGTAATAAAGAAGACTGAGAGTTAAAGAGTATTTAAAATAAATATTCCCATGCTAAATGTACGTCTGCAGAAGTTGATACAGTAGTGCAGCTATTCCCTGAAGATGCTGTAATGTGTGCAGTTTTATGACTTGAGATAATTGTGCCTCAAAAAGTCACTCTTGTCATTTTTCATTGTACCAAGAAGTATAAGATGCTGTTAGGGATTATGCCAATCAAAACAAGAAACCTACAGGATAATAGTGGATTCACATGTGCTGTTACTGCAAACTACTATAGTACACTTTAAAAAGGAGCATGATTGCTCCTCTGCTAATGCACTAGTATGGATGTTGGGCTAAGTCATATGACTTATCTCACAGGGGTTTCTTGATTTGTTTCACAAACAATCGGTTGCTTATATTCATAGACAGACGGACTATAAAATTTCTGGTTCTGTTGCTCCTGTTGCTGTTTTAAATTTTGTTAATTACTTGAATTCCAATAAACACATTTAGAATAAAATGGAAAGCAATAATATACAGACTATGAAAGCCAAAGTAGAGTTTGTAACCAAAGTGATTAACATTGCTCATCTAAACAGACAGAAAGCTCAAAACATAAAATTTGTGCATGAAAGTTTTTGAGCTATTCTCATGTAGTTTTGAATGAGAAGCTGAACAGGACTCTGGGTACCCTTTAAGATTAGTAGGCTTACCAGGTACAGTGTGCCTAGTGTTCTTGTCTGTAATACTGTCTATGTAACTACAGGCTGTGACTCATTCACCTATTACTGATATTAGTTTTTGTTGCCTCAGATGCATTTCCCTTTAAACACGGATTTCTGTTTTAATTCAGTTTCAAAGCATTAACTTCAGGTCATGCTGATGCTCTTGATTTTCTTTTCAGATTTTCAACACTTAAGGGGAATGATTTAGGGCATTTATTGCCTTAAGAGTTTGACTGGAGATCCCATTTATGGTTTGACAGTGCTGTGCTGGTGAAATGTTCTTCCACCTCCTTAGCCACTTCTCTTGCACACAGCCAAATACGTAAATAGCTTAGTAAGTAAATTAATAAACAAATAAATAAAGTCTGCCTGATAAAAGAAGATGCTTTATGTCTGTTATGTCCTTATATGAATTGTATGTATGTAATCTGTGTCTGACATTTCATTTGTCTAACTAAGACCAGTAGTGGAGAGCCTGCAGGTGTTTCACAAAGGCAAAAATGGGGTTTTTCTTGGTAAATCCTATGATCTAGTCTGCATAGAGAATGCAGCCAAATGGAGGTCCAATATAATTTCACCTTTTTTAAGTATTACTGAAATCTAAATACTAAAATTACTTATTAACTTCTTAGGGTAGCCATTGATTGCCTTTTCTTCACCAAGCTTTACAGCAACATGGAACATTTAGGTGTGGGAGAGAGTAAATTGTAAGTTCTGGGGGTTTTGGTTGCTGTTTGTTTTGGTTTTTTTAAACAAATCCCGTGAATTCTCATGAGTATGTAATGCTCATGAGAGATGTACTGCTTCAATCAGTGCAAAAAGGACTGTGAAAGATGGCAAGAGAGAAAGAATCTGAGCCATTTCCACACAGCCATGTTTATCAGCATTGGAAGTACTTCAGTTGTACATCGGAAAATCTGAAGAGACTATAAGAAAGTTTATTGTTGAAATACCTTGTTTTAAAATCTTGAACCTTATGTATTAGAGGTACTATTACTGTTAAAAACTGTAATTTGTCAGCTCAAGATTTCAGGGAAAAGTAGCTTGGTTTTGCACTGATAAATTGCAAAGGTTTCTTCCATCTTTGTTCAAGTCTGAAATTTTCAGTCACATTTGCAGTCCACTGTAATGTGTTGTAAGTAATTTTTGTTCGTTTGTTTGTTGTGTTTTTCAAGGCTGGAAAATACTTTTTCTAAGTCACTTTTCCCAAGTCACTTTTCCCGCTAGAAAATATATCAGGTAAGTCCTCATTAAAGTCTCATCTACATTAATTAGAAAATCTAGATTTGAGCCTTGATATTTTCTTTAAAAAATTCTGCACAGAAATTTATGACTTTTTTGTAAACATCTTTCTACAGCATGCTTCTACCTTTGTGCTCGCTGTTTGAAACATTATTGCTCTCGACTGTGTCAGCAGAAGCTATTAATAGAAAAATGGCAAAACCTAAGACACCCTAATATAATGCCAGGGAAAATCAGACAAACCTGTGACAAGAGGTTCCTATAGGGTGTTATTTTCTTAACAGTGCCAAAATATGCAACAGTTTAAACTGAACACTCTGGTTAAGCTGGTTTTGTTTGTGGCATGATGCTGTTATATTATCCTGTTACTCTGTATAAAAATCTAATTATAGTCTTTGTAGATCAAATTACTGAGAGTATAATATTAAAGAAGAAAAAAAAAAAAGCTGGCTTGAAATATGGTGTAATGTAATACTTTATACACCAGCTCATTTGAGAGGGATATGTGAGTGAGTGATTGATTGTAAATATTTTTCACATTTCCATTACTGAGCAAGACTTTTGACCTTGCAATTCAAGATTTATGTCGTGTGGATGTGATTTTTTTTTTACAGCTATGACTTGAGATTTGTAAGGTCTATTTATTACAGCAAATTCAGAGAATTTTACCTTGCACTTCAGAAATCTGCTACACCATTTGGTATCGTAGCAAACTTTATGTTCCACAGAGAGTAGAATAGTTAAGTCTTGTATATCAGAAAAAAAAGGAGGGGAGGAAAGAATGTAGGGAGGGAGTGCAGCATTTCTCATTAGCCATATGTCACTATTCATGTAGCTTACATCAGCTATATTAAAGACTTTTCAGAAGTGGCTTTTAATCTTACAAGAATGGCTGGGGCAGGGATGCAAACAGAATAAACTGAGGTTATCACTCTGAAGCAGTTGATTTTTTTTTTTTCCCAGAAAATAGTGAAATATGGAAAGAATGTGATTTTTTGTGATGTTTTTCCTAACCCATTTCACCAGCTTGTCCAGAACCCTCTGAATGGCAATATAGACATGGCTGTGTCCCTCCTTCCTATTTTGTTTGATATTCAAACTTGCTAAGGATTTGCTCTCTCTTTATCCAGGTAATTTTGGATTCAGTATCAGTTTCCAGGCTGTACCACTAGTGACTGGCCTCAAGCCAGATGTCGTGCCTCTATTTGCAACCGTTTTTTTTACCTGGCAGTCCTTTTTTAAATCCGCCTCACTGTCCATTTATCTACCTGATACTTAATCAGCATGTTTGTAAGGATACTATGAAAGACAGTATTGAAAGCCTTGATACAGTCAAGATAAACATATCCACTGCTCTCCACCTAGCCAGTCATCACCTTAGCCGATAATCATCACTGTTTTGCTTATCAAAGGCTAATATTGTGAAACTCATTCATAGAATAAAATTTTCTTTGCAGGCCAGTACCTCTAAATTCATTGTGCTTGGCAGCAAATATTTGATTGATTTTAACTGGTGATGAGCATGCTGGAAACCTTATGGTAATTAGGGCTTTGCAGGACCAGGCTATAATGTGTTAGGTACTGCCACAGGGAAAAAAAAAAAATCATCATTCTCAAAGGGTAAAACAATTGCTGGTACCATGCTTTTTAACTGTGTAACACTGCAGAATTTCACGAAAGTGCAATATTTATCTTCCATCTTCCCTAAGTTAATTTCTGAACTCTGGAATACCTGATGTGTGAAAAGAGCAAAATTTTTAAAAGAGCAGAAATCTTGAGACAGTTACGAATCAAAGTGATGTGGTAGTGTCATCAAACTAAACTGCCTCTAGATTTTACTTGACATTAACCTGTTTATGTTGTCAAGGTTAAAAAATAAAGAGTATATGTTTATCACTGGAGGTGCTAGCTATTACTTGACCCCCAAAACAGGAGAGTTTGAATCTATTCACACTGAATTCAGCAGGCATTTTACCAATGCTTTTAATGGAGTAAGGAGTTTGCCTTCATTTATAAAGAAAATCACAGAACCTGCAGTGCTAGTATAAGAACTGCGAGGAGGTATAATTTATAAGGGAGATTTGTTAAAACACAGAACCTCATCTTGCAGAGCTAGCACTGGCATAATTCTTTCAACAGTTAATAAATTGGAACAGGAAAGCCCATGGTTCATAAGTAAATAACGTATAAAGTAAGAAAGACATAATGAAAGGGATGCAAAACTATACACAGAAGATAGAAGCGCTCTGATTTTAGAATGTGGGCTGAATACATATACATCACAGCATTAAAGCCCAGGTTTTAGACAAAATTAAAACACTATAAAGAGGCAAATTTGCGGGTGATTCCAGTAACAACCCAAAAAATAAAAGAAAAAAAAAAAAGAGAAAGGTCTAATTTGTGTTTAAATGGTAGTTTCTGAAGACATAGATGAGCATCAGAGGATGGAAATTTGATACCAAACCTCTAAGTAATTCTTGAAATAATTGAGAATTCTTGAGAATAAATGAGTGCTTGCAATCATTACCTGATATTAGTTAATATACAAGTATCTGCCTTCTGTGGCCTGCTACTGACCTGCAGTTTTGCAAATTAGCACAGGTATTAAAACTGTAAACTAGAGATTTTCTTATGGACTCATTGTAAAAGTTTTAACAGCTCTTCCCTTTACCAAGCATCTCATAGTCTGAGAAGTGTTTAACTATAAACCAGTGCCCAAAAAACAAATTAATTCTTTTTTTTTTGCTTTCTTGAAAACATTAGTGATGATTGAGATGAAACGAAAACACAACACACAACCTCTTGAAAAAGTAGGCCATCTGTGACAGCGTAGATGTAATTTGGAATAATAATAATAAAAAAAATACTGTAAAAAGTATGCACTCCACTAGTGTGCCACTGTGAGTGTCCCTTTTCTGCACAGAACAATCACTTGGAATTTCATAGTGACAGAGGTGTTGGGAGTCTGTCACTCTGTAAGCAACTAGGAGGCTTTGTACATGTGAGCAGTTCTTTTATAGTTTAGTTATTGCAGTACATTACATACAAGCCAAGTAATTATGAAAAAATATTAAACTTTTATACAGATGAAAATAATGCTGATCACAAAAGTATAAATTTTTTACTTGTTGTCAGAAGGTATTCAGAGATCAAGTGTCTTTATTGTGGTTCATCAAATATAAACTAACAGGTATGAGTAAAGTTGCTTTTTGTTGTTTTTGTCACCATCATTGCACATGATGACAATAAATATTACTATTAAAAATAGGCATATTTTTATATGCCATTGTGGTTAGTGATGTCCACACAAAGTGCTGACATTTGATACCTACACCCGGACACACTGTCCCTGCCCTAGCCCTCAGACTGGGGGTGGAACTTCCAGCAAGACCAATCATATCCCACCACAGGGGTGGGAGGTGCTTTGGAGGCACCCACTGTCATGTTATCGGATTGGATCTTCATCCTCATACTTACTAGAAGGGGCCATTCAGTTTAGGGGGTGCTTTCTTTTTGTCTCTCCGTAGGGCAAGTGATTTAATGAAAATGGATGCAAATAGGGCAGAGGTACTCAGTGCACCTTCATAGCCCCACTCTTACCAGCAAAGACTTGTGAAGAGATTCAAGAAGAAAGTGGATGCAGATCAAGCCAGAGTTTCTTTGGGTGAACTTGACCCATAGTGTATACATGGACAAGCTTCTTTGAAGGTTTGTGAGAGAGCTCATCAATATCTTCATAGACCTGCTTTTTAACATCTTAAAAAAAAAAAAAAAAGAAAGAAAATCGGAGAATGTCTGAGATGTTTGAACAAAAAAAACAATATTACACTTCTGTGCTGGTTTTGCACAGTCTGTCTTTGGTACTGGAGGGGCCACAAGGATGGCTACTGTGAGAAGCTGCTGAAGCTTCAACCATGTCTGGCAGAGCCAATCCCTGACTGCTCTGAAGACGGACATGCTGCTGGCCAAACCTAGACCAATACAAGAGGTTAGTAACACCTCTGTGACAATGTATTTGGGAAAAAAATCAAAACAGTAGGGGGACACAGGTTTTGTTCTTCCAACAAGAGAAGATGAGGATGGGAGAACATATGAGAGAAACAACTTGGCAACATCAAGGTCAGTGCAGAAGGAGGGGAAGAGGTGCTCCAGGTACCAGAGCCGAGATTCCTCTGCAGGCTGTGGTGAGACCATGGTGAGGGAGCTGTGCCCCTGCATCCCATGCGGATCCATGGGGGATGCAGTGATGCAAGGGAGAGGTGCCCATGCTGGAGCACGTGGAAGTCTGGAGGAGGCTGTGATCTAGTGGGTGACCCCGTGGAGAGAGTGGGCCCTGCTTCCAGGGTGGAGCAGCCTGTCCTTGGAGAACTGCAGCCATGGAAGAGCAACCCATGCCACAGCAGTTTTGGGAGGACTGTGTGCCTGTGGGAGGGACTCACATTGCAGCAGCTTTGAGAGTGTTGCTGCACATGAGATTGAAGCCATGCTGGAGAAGTTAATGAAAAACCGTCTCTTGTAGGAGGGACCCCGTAGCCTTGTAAGGGAAGGACTCCTGGAACAGTAGAAGATCTTGGGTGATAAACTGACCAAACCCCTGCCACCTGTCTACTTGAGCTTTTGGTGGGGAGAAGGGAGGAGTTGGAGGAAAAAGGATTTTTTTAAGGTCTTATTTTGCTTCTCAGTATTCTCCTCTGATTTCCTTGGTAATAAATTCACTTTGTTCTTCTAAGCTGAGCTTGTTTTGCCCTTGGAGTGTTTTGTTCTGGTCCTGATCTCAACTCTTGAACCCTTCATCCAATTTGAACCCAGAGTTCAACTGTTCCCTCCTCTGCCCAGCTATGGCAGGGGAGGGAGAATGAGCAACTTCCATGAGTGCTTGGCATTTTGCCAGTGTCAAACCCTTGACAAAATCTAATCAAAAAGTACCAAAATAACTATCTGAGGAAGTACAAATTAGGCAACCAAGTTTGATACTAGGATAGTGTAGTTGTTTTGGTTTGTCAGTCTGAGTCACAGCACCAATTAGTGTGGTGGGTTGAGTGCTGGCCAAATGCCAGTACACCCACTAAAACTATTTACTCATTTTCTGCTGTGAGATAAGGATTAGGAAAAGAGCAAAATCAGGCTCAAAACTTTAAAGAGTATACATAAAACTTTACTAACAGAACGAAAAGAAGAATGGTAAGAATCAAACCTTCAGAACACTTCTCTCCCCCCACCTCCTCTTTCCTTTCCCACTGAAAATGTAAACAGTCCTTCTTCAGTTGATTAGGGACAGGAGTCTCTGCTGCCATGCTATGGAGACCTTTCCACAAGAAACAGTCTCTTGTGGTTTTAATTTTCACAGATAGCAGCTGCCCAGAAATCTAAAATCACGAAGTCCTTCTCGTGTTTGGTAGTGTTTCAACAACTATCACCATGGGTCACTCCAGCTTATTGGGGTGCAATTTTAAAGATAAGCTGTTCTAGCATAGAGGCAAAAGTTTTCTTCATCCATGTCTGAGAAACATAGGTCTTCCTCTTCTGTTCCTGGGTCAAGGTTTCTCATTTCTCTCATATCTCTATTCAAGCTTCTCATCAAATCACAACTATTTCAACATCTGCTTGCTTCAGCACTGGTGCCTTTGCTCATGGCTGTGGTTAGAATGCTCAATCCTCCCTATGCATTCCATGAGTTAAAGGGAAAAGATGTCTGATGTATCAATTACTTCTTCACCATAGAATTCATGAGAGAATTTCAGCCCAAGACTACGGCATCTCCTTATTCTCCTCCCAACCTGGCTCTTTTCACTGAATGTCTATGTTGTTCTCTTCACATGCCTTCACCTTTCCTTCTTCCTGATTTGGGAGAATCAGCACCCACAGGTTTATCTCTTTTTAAATGGAATTTTAGAGTACTGAAAGAGTTAATCTTACAACGGCGTCAGGAAATGGCCCTGTACAATCTCAGCAGCCTGCATCATGGCCCAGCCAAGCCCAGCCCAGAGCTGCTCCCGGGGCCTGGTGGGGCAGGGTTTAGAGGAGGCAAGACATTAGCAGCTGCGGCCTGGCCTAGCCTTGGCCTGGGCCCCGCGGCCTCCCCTACCCTGCCCAGCTACCTCTTCAAAAGCCAAGCAAGACAGAATTTTCCCTGCTCTTCTTTTCTTAAATATATGGATTCATAGGGCAATTGTAGCTGGTTATTGGTTCTGTCAGCCATGGAGGAAAGCTGTAATGTTTCCACTGGGAAGGTCACTTCATTTTCCTTACCAAAGAGACTCAATTGAGGCAAATCCAGGATAGGTACCTCATAGAGTGGGTCTTACTAAGAAACATTTCTGTGCCTGTGATTATTCACCTTGATTTATCAAAAGTAAAACATGCTTGACCTATGGGATTTCTTTATGTGAAAAAATAACCAGACTTTTGATAATCACGAGTGAAATGGGTATCCTTTAGTTCAACAAGGCTTTTGACAATCTTCCACAGTACTCTATCCAAATGAGAATGATATAGTCTGAGTGAGAGAAAAAACAGATTTGTACAAAAGTCATTTGATTGTTAGGCTCAGCAGGTTGAGCTGAAATGAGCTGTACTCTACCAGGTTGCTGGTAACAAGTGGGGCAACACATGGACTGACCCTGCTTAACACCTTGATTGTTGACATGGAGGAGCTTATGGAATGCTTGCATATAAGGTACTCTGTAAATAGCAGACAAGGGGATATCAGTTTTGTTCAGAGGGACCTGGAAAAACTGGAGGAATGGATTGACATGAAATTAATTATATTCAACAAGGATAAATGCAAACTCATACACCTGAGAAAGAATATATCCCTTTGTAACTGTACATGCTGGAGACTCACCACCTGACAAGCAGCTATTCTGTAACAGGCTTGTAGGATGTGGTGAGTAGTAGGAGACTGTGGCGTGTCCTGGAAGCAAAGAAGACCAACAATAACACTGTGAAGATAGTGGGTTTCCACAGACCAGGGACCATTTTGCCTGGAGAAGAGAATGCTTTAAAGGAACTTAACAGCAGCTCTTTGGCACTGTCAGGCAATTGAGGAGGCACCTGACATGGCCTAGAGATGTCTGTGGCTAGCCTGGCCTGTGCCAAGAGTGGCCACCCTAGAAGCAGCAGGATACTCTGTGCGACTGTTGATTGTCCTGAGCCATGGAGTCCAGAGTGAAGGAAACAGAGGGATCTCTTGTGTGGGTACTCAAAACGCTTCAATTTCCAGGGACAAATGACAGTAAATACAGGGTTTCAACAGCTTAAGTATGGGGAAGGGAACATGGAGAGGATACAAACTTGGACCAGTGGCAAGAAACCTGGGGAGGAGTATAAGGTGGGGTATGCATTATGACAACCAATGGGAACAACAGGGGAGGAGAGTAGACAAAGCATCCCAATGAGTATTCAAGGGAATATAAGATGGACACAGAAGTTTCTAGAGATAAAGGATTTCTGTGATGGACAGGAGAGGAGGGTAGGGTTTCTCTGAGTGGCAGCGAAGGATCCAGAATAGGGGGTAGGTCTTTAGATAGATGGACAGGGGGATGGGAAAGTACATCTCCGGGGCAAACCAGTATGCATGGAGGACAACCAGAACAGACTGTTTTTGCTTACAACGCCATAATTTTATAACAAAGGAACTCACTACCACAGGCACCAGCCAGTCTGTTCCTGTTAAGGTATGGGGAAAGGCGTTCAAAAAACACTGCTGAAACAAGAGAGAATCAGATCAGATCATCCAGATAACGGTTAAGCTGTAGAGCAAAGCAGGCCAAAAAATTTTATGGTGTTATGTTAATCTAGTCTGACATCACATCCAGGACAACTAGAGGGAAATTGAACTGGAGATGTCCTCAGTTTTCCATCAGCCTGACTTGTGTGTATGTTCCTATACTATGGTCTTTATTTGTGCTGATAGGGATGTGTAAAACCAGGGGCAGCTAGATTATAAAAACAGTAGAAGAGTGGTCAGTGGGGCAGTCAAGTTGAAGATGCCATCTCAAGAGCCCTTACCACAGAGACTCTCCTTGCCACCACATGGTGATGGATTGTCCTGTCTGCTTTGACTACTTACATAAATGCAGTCCTATGTCAACACCACAGTAAATTAGTTTAGCTTTCAACAAACACTCTCTCAGTATCTATACAGTAGCAGTATGAAGTAGTTGAATCAATTTAGTAATTTAGTCAGTTGTGTAGGAGAATTTGGGATAAGTTGTATTATGCAAAGGCAGCTTTATATTTCATAATATTTTCTTTTTCTCTCATGGTCAGAAGTTCAAATTTATGTTTGTGGTTTTGGTATTACGTTATTTGTCCGTGTCACATGTGGAAGGAGGTTATATGTAGGAATATGTGTATCTTTAACAGTTGCTGCTGTTGACAATTAATATTATCAGAACAGGGTTAAGAAAAACGTAGTACTTAAAAGTTGGTATGAAAATGTAAGTATTACAGTTTTTGGTTTTGTTTTGGAAAAGAGGTTCTAGCCCTTGTGAATGTGAAAACAAACTTTTAAGAGCCTGAGTCACACAGAGAAGTCTACATATTCCTTTATATTTTGGAAGGTCTGATTTATTCCTAACACCTTTATAAAATTTTGGAATGTGATGGCAGAGCCCCAGTCAATTGAAAAGTATCAAGAAAACCTTCATAACAGCTTCAAAGGGGGCACTTAAAATATTTCACACTGCATGTGTAGAAATGGAAGGGGGAATGACATTTCTGTAGTTTTTGGTTCCCCATTTATCTTGGCATTGGAAAGCTGAGGTAGGAAGAAAACAAATGCGAGTTCTGATTGTAACAGGGCAATAATCAATTGCCTTGTAGGGGAGAAATGGCCTGTTCCAGGTTTTAAATATTGCATTGAGGCAAGCCTTTTTATTACTTTCTCCTAGGATTATCTCATTCCTGTAACTTCTGTTAATGCTTCTGCACACATGCACATTTAAAACAATTTTTTACAGAAAGCAGATGCTCTAAAATCTATTTTAATCCAACTGCTGACAATATGCAACTAAAAAAAGTAGGATAAACTTTAGAGTCTAATGTCTTTTCCTTAATTCTATGTCTTTTTCTACCCCCTCCAAACTTTTCCTTTTTTTTTTTTTTTCTTTTTTTTTTTTAATATTTTTGTCAGGGTGCTTTACACATCCTCTGACCCATTAAAATCAATCTGATTCATTTTCCATTACAAATGGTAAAAGCTATGTGTATTTCCAGTTTATTTTAACTGTATGTAACTTCATCGCCTGAAACATAATCCGTTAAATGATTTCTGAACTTGAAAAGCAGGCTGATATCTGGCACTCTCATGGCACTTCAGACCCCTTAGGATTTGTGTGTTTCCATCCAGAAGAAATAACACATACCCAAAGTTAAAAACAGAAAATCTAATGGTTTCCTAGCCTGTTTGCTTTCAATATCTCCAGGTATGAAGTGGAAGAAGCAGCTGAAAAGGTGAACAGGAACAAAGAAAGATATATAAAAGGGTTTATCATCATAAAAGGCGAGTTAAATAGAGTGGAAGTTTCCTGCTGTTTCTAGTGCAATTTCAGCTGGCCATTTGCCCTAGCACAAATGGATGTGGAGACTGTCCTAACAGAGAAATTATTTTGGATACTATTGCACAATAAATTAGACAGTGTCTCAGACATCTGTGTCTGAGCTGACTTTTCTTTTCCTCAGAGGCTTTTGAAGACTTCTCCAGTAATGGTGAATAATAATTAAGTTCCCACACAGTCTTCCTTTTTGCGCCTCTGAGATCCTTCTTCTGTGACCTCTCGTATCCTTCTCTTATTGTTTTAGGGTATAACTGTTTCTACATTTCTACAGAGGTTTCTCCTTCCAGACTTCAGCTACTGAGGAATAAATGACGATGTGCTGTGACCTTTTATACTAGCACTTCACAGTCCCATATGAATTGCAATTACATTTTCTCTTTTTGGCATGTGTGGCCCCTCAAGGCTTTACACAGCTGATGATCTGTGGCAGGTCTCTCCTGAGTATCAGAAACAAGATTGCCCAGATGAACCACAGCTGCACATTCAAGTACAGAATTATTTCTCATGCAAAAAGGTAAGAATTCTTCTTGGAAAAAAAATCTGAAGATGAGTAACATAATAGTAACACAAATTCCTTTTTTTTTTTCAATTGAAAATCCATTCTACTCCTACTTTGTAACAGTCATAACCCATACTTATTAAACATCTGTGGAAAATAGTAGTTAGTCATTCAGTGATCTTAGAAAAACACAGGGGGAGCAGCATATACAATGAAAAGTGTTGGGATTTATGTGTTCCTCTTGCTAAAAAAATATTAGAAGGGAGTGGATGTCTAGAATTAAAATAAATGTGTCTGAGAGACACCCGAATCTGGAGACAGGGGATATACTGAGCTACCTTGAGAATATCTAGAAGCTGTATTCATTATTTATATTCACTTTTGAACATGTTTGTTCATAAAACTTCCAGTCAATTTAGTAACAAAACCTGAATGAGCATCTTGCTCTTGTGATTTTTCCTTTGATTCCTGTTTTGTGGATTCAGCAGTACAGGGAGGAAAAAAAGTCTGTGCAAAAAAAGCAAGGAGTTTGTTCTAAATGCCCTAGGAGTTCAATGAGATTCAAAAACCTCACAAAAGAAGAGCTTTAAGAAAGATAACCATTAACACCCTAAGAAATTAAAACACTTCTTCACTAAGAACTTTTGCATTAGGAAAAAAATATCCTCCCCCATTGCCTCAGTTATATGGATCTGTGGGTAAAAGGTTTTGCCTTGCTATTGTTAAACTTGCAATTGTGTTGCTGTCTGGCACTTGTGATCTTTTGTTATCAGACCAAACAAATTCTCAATGTGTTATAAAGCACATTTCTAAAAAGTGTTCATCAAGTTTGTTTCCTTCTTGCTGAAGTAAAGTAAGATAATGCCCACAAAACAGGATATTATCTTTCTAAAGAATAATTACTTTTTAGTTTGTTTGATTGATTTGCCATGTCTTTTTGCTCAATGTGACTTGTTTGTAAACAAATCTCTTGGCAGACCAGGACGGGAGATCACTGCAATATTTTAAGAAACAGGGGGACATTCATGCCTACTTTATAGAGCTTTTTTGAAACTTACACTACATGGTAGATATGCAAGTGTGAAACAGCAGAAGTCTGGAATCAGTACAAAATTCAGCTGAAAAATATTTTCTGGAAAAGCAAGTTGTTTTTAGAAATACCATTTGACATTATTTTTGACCATCACTTTTTGAAAATATGGATCCATTAGACTATCTTCAATACTTATCTAGTCTTCAATGTCATCCTTTTGCAGACAAAAATATGTATGCAAGGAGTGCTTGTTTGTTTCTTAGACATTGGAAGAAATATATCATTTGAAGAATCCTTTGATAAAACAGTCTTATAAATTAAAACAACAACACAACAACAAAAACAAATCCATAAAAAGTCTGTGTCCTGAAAATCCCCAGAAAACGTCTGCTTTGCTTTCCTCACTATATTCTATAATATTGAAAAATTCCTTAACTTTTTATTATTTTTATTTTATTTTACTTGATTCACTTGATTGTTAAAAAACATTGTCCAGAATCTGTGATTTGGATGGCAATAGAATCTTCATTTTTGCATACTATGCAAATACAAGGCTCTGAAAATAGAAACTTAGAGCATGCATGTTACATGATTCTTAAAATACTGTTGGAGAGCACATTAATATTTTTTGGTGAAAGCTACAAGAATACTCTGATCAGGCTAAAACCTGTAATATGATGACCAAAATGATGGATCCACCCTGTACATGGTAAATGGGAAATTACGTAGAACTGCAATATTACTGGATCTATTTAACAGCTTATGAAAAACTTGGGGTGAGCAAAAAAGCAGAACGTGATATAAGAGCAGAGATAAAGCAATTCAGTGAAAACTGGCATGAAATTAGAAGAAAAATCAACCTTTGATAATGACAGTCCTTTACCTAAATGTGAGCTTCCAGCTGGCTAGGGAGGCCTGTTTATAAAAAAATGAGCAATCCCTGAAGAAAAACAAATTAAATTACAGGAAGCCTCTTCTTACCAGCTTGAACTAGTTCTGTATTTTCTGCTGAAGTGATCAATTTTCTTTTACTCAAGTTATCAAATTATCTCCTCAGAGATTTTCAATTTCTTTGCAGCTGGTGGGTGCTTGGATGAAACAGAGGATAGAATTCAGTTCACATTTTTTGAAGGGCTTTGGTATCTTTCAGGATAAAGAATTCAATGTAAATGTAAGATTATTATGTAGAAGAAGTGCTGTGAACTCAGAAAGCAATTAAAAAAGACAATGTAGAAATTATTATCAGGTTCATGAACAGAATAATGAAGGCTAATGCATCTTTTACCGGAATTGCAAAATGCAAATGAGTAACAAAGCTTATTTATGAACTATTATCAGTGTTGGCTGTGATTTGTTTGGAGATACAGCATATTTTAAAATGAAAGACAAAATTCCTGGAGCATCTAAAAGAAAAATAATAAAATCTACTAAATCCTGAATTCCAAGGTTATCATTGGGAATCTGTATGGTAAATGACAGTCAAGAAAATAAATAATATCTGTTTATGCAAAAGCTTTTGTTTGGCTTAAACATTATTTGGTTGGCTTAAATGATATATTTCTTATATGAGATTGTATAAATTCTAGGACAATAAAATGGAAATAAAATCACCTGTATTATGGTCTCAGTGCTAATATTATTCCAAATGAGCCACCAGGAGAGATTTATCTGAGCTTAGCAATGTCTTTGTACCCGATATGGCTATAAGAATATTAAATGAAAGCTGCACCTGTACTTCGGCATATCTGTGCACAGAAACTAATTTTTCTTTGAATTTTGTAAAACTTGATTTTACTGAATTATATTAAAAATCAGAACACTTCTGCACAGTATCTTTCTCCTCTACATGTCCAACACAGATGTGTGTGGAAGGTAGAGGAAGAATTCACTGAGGAGTGCTGGTAGAGGTAGTTTTTATATGTTCTTTTCCCTGTGAATTTTAATTTTCTAGAATAATTTACATTAATTGTGTGCTTTGACCCATAGCCCTGTGTACCTGAATGGAACCTACAAGAGACCTGGAGAGGAGCTATCTACAAGGACATGTGACAGGGCACATTGGAATGTCTTCAAACTGAAAGAGGGTAGGTTTAGATTAGATATTAGAAACAAAAATAATTTGAGCATTTTAAAGGCACTGGAACAGGTTGCCTAGAAAAGTTACGGGTGCCCCATGCCTGCAAGTTTTCAAGACTAGGTTGGATGTAGTTTGAGTAACCTGGGCCAGGGGGTTGGAACTAGGTGATCTTTGAGGTTCCTTCCAACACAGGTGGAACTATTATTCTGTTTTTCAAGGATTCAGTCTGGAACACTACGGCTTGGATAGCTGACCTACTAAATGGGCAAAAAGGCTGGGGGTTTTTGAGAACAGAGGGTTGTTTTTGTCATGCTCTATCTGGAGGCCAGTTATAGGGAATTTCTTGGGGATCTGTCTTGAACCTATCCCATTCAATGTATTCTATTCTTCTGTGGTTGTGTCCTCACAAAATTTGTGGTTGATAACCAAACTAGGATGTGGTTGATAACAGCTTTTTACAAGTCCATGGATGTCTTGAAGGAATGGACCAAAAGGAATGCTATTAAATTACACAAGCATAAATATAAATGTCTGTGATAGGTATTGAATAACCCCTTTTAATGGTACAGAGACTAAGTGGTGATTGACTTACGAAAAACCATTGAAAAGGCAGGCCCTGAAGATACCAAAGGACAGAAACATAGGCAGTAAGTAGATTGAGGAGGTACTCAATTTCCTTGATAATTTCCTTGACACATTAAATCACCTCTAGAATACTATATCCAGTTTTACAACTGTCATTCAGATTATTTGTGTCTTGGAAGAAGTTTATTTTACTTGAAGTAAATTTAAACAGATGACTACAAAATCTCAAGGAATAACTCCTCTTTTGTTTTAATTAGGTAGTAAGCAGCTTTTAAAATGTAATTTTACATTAATTTTTAATGTAATCTACCATACTCCAAGGTACCTGCAGTTTGTCCGTGCCTTTTTGATTTATATTTACTACTGTTAATGAAAAATAATAGACACAAGGAACAGAAGAATGAAGTCTCAAACTAAATACTAGTAAAAGAAGAAAATCCCCAAAAAAGTATGCATAAATATCTTAATATAAGATTAATTTCAGTTCATGAGATATTTAGGTAAGATTTTTATTGACCTTATTCTCCTAGTGATTTTGTGGTGAATAGTAAGGAATAAGAATTTAGTAGGAACTCGGGTTTAGATTTGTACCACCAGCTTCTTAACTATTGTAGAACTGCCAGAATATCTCAAGTACATAAAGCAGTTGCTGAGAGCAAATTTCAATCACACTGATATTCGTTGCAATAATAATTGATAAATTGTTTTAAAAGTTACACGTTTTCAAAAGCTGCTAAGAATGGTTTTTGACTGTTTTAACATGCAATCAAGATCAAACAGAACATTCAAACTTGAGATAATGTAAGCATAGTAAATGAAAATGCAAAGCTGATGGAATAAAAGTGTGACACATTATATATGAAAGAGCATATTCATAAACAAGAACAGTGAATTAACATATCTTTACAAAGCAGATAAAGCAAACAAAATATCCTTTTAAATCAGTCTTACCAGGAAATATCAAGTTTAGGTCATTTTAAAATCTATGTTTCCTAAACAATAGAGAAGGTCTATGGACTGTCTCTTTTATTAGATTACCTCTCCAAGGTGGCCTAACAGGAGCCAACGTTTTGCTCTTGTGGGAAAGAAGGTTAATGGTATCCTGACCTGCATAGGAAATAGGAAAAATGTTGGCAGTGGCCAAGGAAGATGATCCTGCCCCTCTACTCAGCTCTAAGATGGTAAAGGGACTGGACCATATCATCTAAGCAAAGTTTGAGATAGCTGGGCTGTTCAGGCTATAGAAGTGAAGATTCAGGGGAGATACTGTCAATGTGTGCAAATACCTGAAGAGGGGCTGCAAGGAAGACAGCGCCAAGCTGTTTTCAGCTGTGCTTAGTGACAGGGCAGGAGGCAATGCCTGAAACACAGGAAGTTCCACTTGAATGTCAGAAAGAACTTTTTCACTGGAAGGGTGACTGAGCACTAGCACAGGTTGCCCAAAGTGGTTGTTAAATCTCTTACCTTAGAAATACTCAAAAGGGATCTGGACATCGTCCTGAGCAACATTTTCTAGGTGATCCTCCCTGTGCAGGTGTGGTTGGACAAGACAATTTTCAGCAGCCCTTTTGAACTTCTTCCATGCTATGATTCTGTGATAAAAGCAGCGAGTTAGTAATAAAAACAAATTGCTTTTCTATATAAATAAAAACTTTATAATTTTGGCAAAATTACATACAATTTTACTTGCAATTTTTTCTGCAGATATTTAATATTTTTTTGCTTAGTAATTTATTTATTTATTAGTTCTTTTTACAAGGCTACTATTTACAGAAAGAACTTACCACAAAAAAAATATTAAGAAATCTTTCAGTATTTGCATTTTTTTAAGTTTAAAAATGGTTATACCATGGTGCAGAGACACATTATAATGACCTCTGAACAGCTCAGTAGAATTGTGAGTGGCATTATTCATCTTAGTAATGATATCTCATAAAGGAGACATGTATAAATAGGTGTAAATCTTTAGACAAGTTTTGTGAAGAATAAAGAGACTCTGTATTCAAGACCTTCACAGAAACTACAGTGTTGTGTTAAGTGTAAAAAGGCTATTGCCACCTTTTATTAAAATAGACAGATTGTCGCCTCACAGACGTATAACTAATTGAAAACATGATTTTTAAATTACCTTGATTTTATGCAAGTAAGATTAGTTCAGTCTTTTGATTAATTATTTCGTATTTATAAATAGCAGGAAAATGCATTTTCTGAATTTGTATAGAAAATAACAGAAATGTGCTGGTACGAATATAACATTTTTGGCTACTTATCCCCACCAAAATCTGCTGTAAAAGTCTGTCTGTAAAAATGTTTATCATTTCTTCAGGCTGAGGGCCTGGTAGTTGCATTCTTTTCATGGATGAAATATTTACTAATTAATTTCCTCTTGCAATTTTAATTTAAACAGCGTAGTTCCTTATATTATGCAACACAGTGATTTAGTGCAGCTGTACAAGAAGCAGTTCACAAGGAGTGATCCTTGTGCATAAAAATTACATTTTCAAATGTGCCTGTGTCTTGTATGTGAGTTTAGCATAGCACCAACACAATTCAATTAAAAATCACAATGGCTTTATCATTGTGCTTAGATCAAATAGCTGCAGGGAATTCAATTAAAAATTACTGATGTGACATACTAGTAGTATAACAGTATAAACTGTTGTTTAATACAGAGTGGTTTATCTTAATTTATGTTTTGGTCTATATTCCTCTGTTTGTCTTCACAGTAGTGTTTTTGAGTGATTAATAACTACTGATAGTATTCAAACTTGCCTAACAGTGAAATTCAACTGCAGAAGCACGTGTCTGTATTGTTGCTTCTCCTTTGGTCTTGCAGATACTATGGCTGAAGGTATTATCACACAGTTTCTAGTACTTAAAAAATGTTTCATGTATGATTAATTTTTGTTTCCCTATGAAGTGACATGAAGTGTGTTGACATGGGCTAGCTAGCGCGATATGCCAGTCTTAGAAGCAAAGAGCAGTTAGGGTTGGGAGGAGTCTATAATTAGCTTGTTCAACTCCCCTTCTGTAGGCAGGAACGCCTTCTACTAGACCAGACTTCTCAAAGTCCAAGCCAGACAGAACTTGAACATTCCAGTGATGGGGCATCACAGCTTCTCTGTTTCAGTGTCTCACTATCACCATAGTAAAAAATGTCTTCCTTATGCTAAATCGAAAACTATACTATTACCTCTTTTCCTTGCAGGCCTTTGTAGAAAGTCTCTCTCCATCTTTCTTTTGAAGCCTCTTTAAGTGTTTAAATATTGCCATATTTCTCAAGCCTTCTCTTCTCCAGGCTGAACAACTCTAATAATTCCATCACCTGAAGGGGGCCTACAAGAAAGTTGGTGAGGGCATTTTCACAAGGGCCTGTAATGAACGGTCATGTCTTCAGCTAGAAGAAGGTAGATTTAGGTCCACTAATACTTATTTTTAGTTGCATATTAGTGGATTAAGAAGATACCTTTGATATATCTCAAGAGTCTCCTGATGGCTTATGTCTTGGTGTGTTGCTTTTCCAGGAGATGTCAGGATGACTAAGTCCCCCAATGAGATCAGAGCCTGAGAGTGTGTTTTTTCCTGATATAAGAATGCTACATTACTATACTCCCTTCTATCACACAGCCTCCAGTAAATACCAATTGCAAGATTTCCTTTATCAGCTTGGCCTTCAAATTTTTAGCTATAATCTCAACCCATCCATTGTTGCCTTTCAAAGGCAGCTTTGTGCGTTCAATCAATTGTTTACAGAAAAAGCAGCCTCTCTATCTCTCCTTCCTTGCTTGTTGCCTATAAATGGTGTGTAGCAATTTTTGTTGCCCATGTGTCTTGGTTTAAGCCCCGCACTACGCAACCACTCACTCACACTCTGACCCCAGTGGAATGCAGAGGAGAATCAGAAGTAAGATTTGTGGGTTGAGATACAAACAGCTTAATAATTGGAAAAAAGTGAAATAGAATAATAACAAGGATGATGATGATAATAATTAATTAGGAAAAAAAAAAAGAGAAAACCCAAGGAAAACAAGTGATGCACAATACGGTCACTACCTGCTGACTGATGGCAACTTCCCATAGTGCACCATGACTAGCCCCTGTTTGCAGGTAAATCCCTCAATTTAAATACTGGGCATGATATTCCTGTAGAGTTTGAGTTATCTGCCCAGACCATGCTCCCTTCCAGCACTTTGTGCACTCCCTTGCTGGCAGAGCACAAGACACTGAAAAAATCCTTGACTAAAGGTAAACGATGCTTAGCAACCACAAAAACACTGGTGTGTTACCAACAGTATTCCTATGTTGAATCCAAAACACAGAACTGTATCAGCTACTGGAAAGAACTAAACTCTAACCCATTTGAAATTAGGGCACCATGCTATGTGCATTGGTATAGAGAAACTTTGGTAGTGCTATTGACTGTCACTCTTTCAGAGAAATACACCATATTTGAGCCCCTGGCCACATCCCAAGTCACCAAGACATTCACTCAGTGTCTGTCTCCAGCAGGACAAGGGGTGAAAATAAAATAGGCAAGATCATGGGTCATGGTACAGACAGAGAAATCACCCATTACTGTCCACAGACTTTACTTCAGGAAAATTAATTAAATTTATTGCCAATTAACATGAGAATAATATTGTGAGAAATAAAATCAAAACCAAAGCCAGCTTCACCTTCCCCTTTCTTTCCAAACTCAGCTTAAGTCATGACTCGTCTTAATCCTCCCAAATATAAGCAATGCAACTGTCCATCTCCACTGCTTCTTCCTCCTCACACTTTTCTCTGCTGTAGTGTTGTGTCTCTTCAACAGAATACAGTCCTTCACAATATGGATCTTGGACTGCAGCTCTTCAGGAGTAGGGTGGGTCCCCCATGGACCAAAGTTTCTGCCAGAAAACCTACTTCTATGGGGGCTTCTCCATGGACTGCAGTTGCTGCCCAGAGCCTGCTTCATCTTGAGCTCAGGCTGCAGTTTCGTTCAGGACATCTATACTTGCTCTAGCATGGAGTCCTCCACAGATTATGGCCCTGCACAGATTTCAGTAGAACCTGTCTGCTGTCATTGAGTCTCTCTTGGAACCAGCTGGAACTGGCTCTCTGACATGGGGACAGTTCCTGGTGTCTTCTTGTGGGAGCCCTTCCCGTGAAAACCTGGCCATGAAAATGCAATACAGAGCTATATCACAGGTGTTCCCCTTGATGCCTTGAGAGGGTACCTAGAACAGAGGCTAAACAGTGTTAAAGAAATAAAGTAGGTATTTAATAAAAAGGCCTTCAAAGGATACACTTTGGGCAGTACAATAGCCTGGCGAAGGCTACACCCAAGATGGGTGACAGGTCACACGTTTTTTACACTTCTATGTTTTGGTGAATTTAAACATTGGGGTTAATTGTCCAATTACAGCTTCAGGTTATGAAGTCACATGCTCCCAGATTGCTCTCTCCAATTCACTGTTATTTGTACTTTTTTGGCCTGAAGCTGGAATAGTGCCTTTGGTTCTCAGGCTGGATAAGGATTGTTCACTAAACTGTGAAGAGAACTTGCTAACATTTTATATGAAGTTGAGTCATATACTAATGCAGTACAGAATCTGGAAAATATGAAAGCTAAAACTTAAGGCATCACCCTCTTAATGCCTAGTTCATCTGCAGCCCCTTTACTCAAAATTCTCAAAATTCCCAAATTACTCAAATTCCACTCTTTTCTCCCACTAAATCCTGTTTAAAGCTCTCCTTTTAGGTACCTTTTAGGTTACCCTCAAAAAAGGGTATAAACTCAAGCCATAAACTGCATCCTCAGAAGCATCGCCAAGGACTCCTTTTGAAAGGTTTTATCTGCAACAGCAAAGGATCTTAGGAACAGAATTTTAACATGCAAAGTCTGAAAGTCTACAGGGATTATGCAGCTGAGCAAGCATTGGCTCTGTTTTACTGGCTTTTGTGCCATGACAGTGTCTGTGTAAGTTCTGGTGCCTTGGGTGTTTCCCAGTGTATTGGAGAGGGATGAATGCCAGGGTGGAGGCTTGTGACCTGGATTTCTCTATCTTACTCTCTTCTAGGTCTTTTCAGACCACTTGTAGTCAATTACTTTTCTCTCCTTTTTTTTTTTTTTCCTCTCTTTTTCAGTTGTTCTATGTGTTTGCAAGAGTTCTAAAATCATGAACTTTTGGAAACTTTTCTGTGCTTTATATAAAGTGTTGTGATCAAAGTCTCTATGGCAGACATCCCTGGGGTTCATCTGCTTTGTGTCAGAAGCCTTATGTTGGTTTCCTCCTTCTATTTGTGGCTAAATTTTAAAAGGAAGTTTCAGACATTTGTGGAAGTGACTCAAAGTCATTCTTTGTTGCCAATTTAGTTACAGCTCACTTGGTGTTTTGAACTGCTTTAGCAACTGACTGCTATTCTTTTGGAATGAACTAGAAAAGTATAAGCAGCAGGTAAAATATATTAAAAGCTGCATTCACACAGATCTTCTCACTGTTAAAATGATCATAATTTCCAAACTCACTTGAGATGTACACAGTATGTATCCTTCCTATCATCTCTTTGATATGTTTTATAAAGTGCTCTTAATTATGGTTTTCTTCAAAATATCCATTTTCCTATTATACAGATAAAATACATGTTCAAAATGCAGTTTCCCTCATTGTGTGATGTTCTCATTATTGGTCTCTGTACCTTTGGAATGGAATGACCTAAAACAGAGCTTGAAAGACTCTGAGGTCCTTCACCTGGCCTGCTGTTCCGTATCTGCCCTGAGCAGATTCATAGCTGGGTGAGTTTCCCTACTCCTCTCATCTCTTTTTATCAGTCACCCTCACTTCCAGAGACATATTTTACCTATAATTCTACAAATCATCCCCCAAAAACAAGCAAAAAACCCCCAAACAGATAAAGCATCTCCTTAGTATTTACTCATATATGCAGTATTTGTGTGTTCATGTGAAAACGATGTCTGTGTATGTATATGTATGAGCATAAACATGTTTAATGTGTGTGTTTGCATAAACTTTTACAAAATGTAAAAATCTATGTCATTGATTATAAACCTATGTATTATAATCCTGTATTCAGAGAATGGATGTCTCTGTCTCTGTTTAAATTAAATACATTAAATGCAAACTTAACAATAAAAAAATAGTTCCTTTTGCCATATTGTGTTATAAACTGAGAATGGGAGCAGAAACTGCCATAAATAAGGAGAGAGATTGCTAAATAAAGGTCTAGTAAGAATCTGATCAAACAGGAGAGTATCAGAATAGTATATGCAGATGTGGCACATGTCAGTTGCTTTTGAAAAACATGTTCTGCATACAAACCCAGTAGCCAACTTTTCTGCCAGATTGATCACCATTTCCTTTTGTCTCTGACGTGGAGTAAGTAATAACAGTATTCCAATTCCATGCAATTAGCTGCTCTGGGGGATTTTAAAACTTCCTTAAGACAATGGATTTTTTTAGGGCTCATTCTACTTCCTTTCCCCATAGATTTTTATACATCAGTTGTTCTGTGTGTTTGCCAGAGTTCTGAGATAGTCAACTTTTGGAAACTTTCTGTGCTTTATATGAAGCATTGTGATAAAAATCCATATAGCAGAATTGTCCCTGTGGTTCATCTGCTTTGTGTGAGAAGCCCTGTGTGGGTTCCCCCTTCTCTCAATTGCTGATAAATATTGTTATCAAGACAGGATACAGTGTGGTTTCTAGCAGTACTAGCTTTCTTTTCTCTTAACTGGGATGTCTTAAAAGACGTCATTTTCAAGGCTGTTTTGGTTGCCCAGGCTATACAGTTGAGGAGGCCAACAGGGCACAGCAGAAGAAATTCTATAGTGAAAAGCAGTAATAACACTCATATTTTAAGAGATGATCATGTTGGGAACTGTTGAAGTCAGTGAATGTATTTACTACATGCCTTTATATCTTAGCTTTCTTCTCTTTGTATCTAGTTGCAGTGACGGGAAAGTGATTTGCTTCTTTTTTGCAACCTCCCCCCCAGAAAGACTAAGCTAGATCAAGGCATTATTACCTTACCACATTTAATTCTTCTACATATTACTATTCTTTTTGAAAACTTTCAGACACCTTTTGTAGAAATCATGCCCTTAAATTGTTGACCTTTCTCTCTTTTAAAATATATTTTAAACATATTGTCCTAGAAACATTACTCGTAAAAGACAGACTATGTTTTAAGCAACATGTCAGACTGTCAATAATTTTAAAAAATGTTTTAATCAATTATTTGTTCAAATAAGTTTCAAGACTAAAAGACACGTAAGACTTCTCAATTTTTTTTGCTTAAAATATTTGTTTTGACATAAGAAGGAAAAAAATAATGAAAAAAATCCCATTAATTGTAACATGGGTGTTTTAGCAGGTTGTACCTGTCATGATTTGAAACTGGCCAAATGCCAGGCACTTACATATGTTTGTTTCGCTGCTCACACAAAATGTTATTGTGGGTTACTCTCACCAGAAAACAGCATTGCTCAGGCCCTGTTCACACACTGGGATAAAAAAAATCATAGTGCTTTTTTTCCCTACTTTTTTATGTTTGTTTTGTTTTTTGTTTGTTTGTTCGTTTTTTATATTTCATTTAATTTTGTTTTGCTTTTTAGAAAAATTACTATTTATTTCAGATCTATGGTTTAATAAAGCTACTTATAGGTGGAATTAAGGCAAATTTTACCATTAATTACTATAAACACAAGGGGTTACAATAACAAAATCAGTGAAGAACCTCTGGACAAAGATTGTGTGCAACTTAAGAAATCAGGACAGCAAGAAGATGATCAGATCATTAGAGATAAATGAAGTATAATTAGTAATCAGGTATCAAAAAATGCTATACATTCAAATACAGATATTCTCATTTCTGATTCATCTGTCTTTACACTACATAGATTTAATACAGTGTGCAAGAAGTAGCCTACTAGATCAGATCAAAGATCTGTGCCCTAGAATTATGGCTATAATAAGTAACTTTGAGAAAGACTAAGAAAAAGGTCGTGTGGTGAGTTTTTACTCAGAACATTTCCTCACTTTGCAATTACTTATGTCTTTCACAATGAAGACTATTGTTTTTTTGTGTTAGCCCTCACTATATTTTAACTCACATTTGTTGGGTTTTTTTGACATATATAAATCTCTCAGTATCATTACTGTCTGTAAATCTGTAGTTTGAATAAATACACTAGAAATAATAATGTTGTATAGAACCAAATATGGATAAAATTTTCTCTAAATTTTTACATACTTTTTACATTTTCACTAGGGTGATCTGCTTGGGACTTGGAAGGTTTCTAACATTTTTGGTTTGAACTAACTGCCCTGTTATTTTAGTCCCCTTGTGGGGACCACATTTAGTGGTCATGAACATCCTGACAGATGCTTAGATAACTGTGTGTTTAGGTTTAAGTCTTCCAGCCAAGCTTTCCACTGCCTGCTTCAAGGTGTGCTTAGAAACAGCTATGCTGGTAGATGTCTGAGGAGGGCAAATAGCTGTCAGTGATGGGAAGAGTAAACCTCTAATGCTAAAGCTTCAGAGCTTTGTAGCTAATGTGGCAATGGACATTTTCCCACACTTCAACACTGATGATCCCACCCCTCTTTAGATGTCTCTTGGAGTGAGGTGGAAATCTTGTCAAACTTCCTGACTCCAAGCAGATGTCTCAAAATCCTGAGGGCACTAGACTTTGAAGTTTAGGCATTCTCAGTGCTAAGATTTTGGAAGTATTATTCTTTATTAACTTAGTGATCATAAAATTGGTGCAGATGACATAATGAATCACATCTTCCTAGTCAAATCAAGCCCCAAAAAACCCAAACAAAAAGCAACTACCGCACACACACCCTCAGAACCCCTCAACCAACCATGAAACACCCCCTTTTATATAAGAAGCAGAGGATTTATTAAATGAAATGTGAATCTATAAGATCGGGCAATTATAAGCTTGCATGCAAATTGAATTATTGGGCAATCTCAGAGGACGTAGCTTCCCATGACAGTTTCAGCTGGGTTTGTGGAGGCTGAGGACCTCTTTGCTCTCTGCCGCTTACTGAGGAGGGGAAGTGGAGAGAAAAGTGCTGAACACTCCTTCTTGATATCTTGTGATAGGATGCCTGGTGAGGACTCACAGAGACATCAGGAGAGGTTTAGATCCGACAGTTAGAAAACATTTATTTGCCAAATATTTCTTTGCAAACGCTGGCACAGTCGTCTGAGGGATCTGGTTGATGCCCTATGCCTGTCACTGTTTAACAGATAGTTAAACAATGCCTTTAATACTCCAACTTTTACTCAACCTGAAGTAGATGATTGTTGAAGGTCCCTTCCAGATGAACTTTCCTATTCTAGTCTAGCCTCATTCAATTCTTCCAGTTTTCTAATTATAAGCTCCAAAAAGAACCTTTCTAGATAAACCTGATTCAGTGAATACCATAAGCCAATAGGACCCTCCTCTCTAAGCCAATACTTTGAAAATCACATCTGATACAATATTCAAAGGTTACTATGCTAGACAAGACTAATTTCCTCTAGAAAATGAGATTTTCATCCTCACTAAATAAACTGTTTTAGGAGAGCAGAGTTAACTTGACTCATATTGAGCACATGACATGAAAAGGCTAATGACCCTAAACAAGTTCATATTTGAATATAGAGGTCATTTAGGCAAGTACAGCAGACTAGGGAGAAGGCATCAACCCAGGCAGCAGGTGCCAGAGTGGCCATACTCTCTTTTCTCCCTGTTCTCAGGTGTCTAGCTGGTGAGATTCCAAACACCCCAAAGTTAATCTAACATACACTGTCTGCTCTCAAAGTCTGGAGTTGAGAGTAGCAAAGATGACTTGGAGCTGCTTTCTGCACAATTCCCTTAAGCTGAACTAACTTCATATCTCTTGTGATCTTTTGAGGTAGGAGCAATAACAGCAATCATAACTGCATGAGCTGCAGCTCAAGAGGGATAAAATATGTCATGTGCAGTCTTGCAGGCTTGAAACTGAGCGTCTGCAACTGGAGAATAAATAGCATTATAACATTATATTAAAAAATATTGTAAATGTTGTGGCTGCTGAAAGAATGGCATGATAGTGTACACAAATTTTGGATTGGGGAAGAGAAATTGCACTATGTTTTTATCGTTAATCATGGAATCCTAATGATTTTACCATAATCATGGACATAGCTAAATAAAAGTTGTCCCTTTTACCTTCCTTAATTCTAGTCAATAGATTTTAAATATTTTGAGCAATCTTGCTTGAATCAGTTGATTAATTCAGTTGATACAGAAATGATGTTTGCTGTATTTTAATGCAAAGCCCACAATATTGTCTTATCCAAGAATAGAATTTTTTTCTATTTTAATTTGTTGTTGTTGTTATTTTGTTTTGTTTTGGTTTTTAATGAAGAAAACCCTCAAAGCTCTCCCATTATTACTCATACAAAAATATAATTTGCTCTTATTCTGGTTTGTTGTGACCTGCCTTGGATACGCAACAATTCTGTTTCAGTGATAAAGAACTACTGTTTTGTAAAATAATCACATAATTACAGCTCTTAACATTTTCTCTTTCATTGACTTTTTTTTTTCTGAAAGCAAAAAACATAGTTATAGAGAAAGAAAACCATTATTAAAACTTGTCAGGTGCTTTCTCTTTTATATGGCAAGATACTAAGCTGTTTTCAAAGAAGTAAAGAGAATATATCAATGTTTTGACCATTATCAAGGATTTAATCTGTATTATACTTTTACAAGATTGTAGGATGTTTCATGGTACAGTTTTTCTGATACAGCAGTAGATTGTGTGCTTGCAAAATTGTTTGGAAGTAGCTGTCATGATTTTAGTGGAATGATGAAGGTACTCAATTATATTTACCCTCAAAAGCTGGAAGGAAGAATAAATTTCACTGTTCAGAAATTATTTCACTTGTGTTTCTTTATGTGAAATAATGCACACAGGAAAGGATTATGTTTTAATTTTCATCCAAACTAACTTTCTTAGTTGAAAGCCTTTTGTTTACAGAATTCTTGGAATCCATGTATCATATAGATGAAATGCACCCTTTAAAATATTTTAAAATTCCTATTTAAAGAAAAAATAAACTATGATTATAGAATTTGATTTTATTGAATGTTAGCTATTGCTGTTAGGTGATACTGAATTGATTTCAATGAGAATATTGACTTTTATCATACTAACTTTTTTTACTAGTCATACAAAGTACACCGCTAAAGGAAAATTTGAAATCCTGAATACTTCCCCTCCTTGGCAAGATGTATTTTGATGTTTTATCTCCTATGACTGTTAGCATGTGCATTTTTAAAATTACTTTAACTAAAGCTTCATATTCTCGTTTGATTCAATAAAGTATGACTAGTTGATACTGATCAAATATTCAGTGGGGGAGACAGAAGATAGCTAACGTGTTTTCACAGAAAAGTCACCTACACTTTCCTTCCAAATGATTGTGCAGTTATAGGACTATGTTACTGAAATGCCTACGAGCCAATTTAATTAGTCAGCTAAATGAAACTGTCAGAAATTTAAGAAACATGTTTTTAGTAAATTATAGCCTTAGGTATTTCTTAATTTGCTCTGTAACTTCAACTGGAAAACCTGTTTATAATATACTATTTGTTCAGCGTGGATGAAGGTTGCTTCAGATTTGCTTTTATCTTCTTGCTGTCTGGCCATTTCACAGATGTTTGAATTTAATAAGGAAAGTGTCTGGAGACATTCAAAAAAGGGAGAAAAAAAGACATTTAGGAGTTTCATAATAATTCTGTTCTTGCCAGCAACAAAAGAGAAGAACATGTTTTTATTTCAAATTCTAGATTATGGAAATGAACACTACAGACAAAATTAATAGGTGTAAAATTATGGTAATTATAGCCATGGTAACTAAATTTCCTCCTGCATTAGAAACTAAAGGCCTATTATACAGTACTTTAGGTTAGGCATGGTATCATTAACTGACAACATATCTGCTCACAATAACCCTTTCATGAAGTACATTTAAGTGGTCTATTAAAACACAAAAGATTTTAATAATTAAAAAAGAAAACCACCCCAAAAAACACCTGAAAAGAAAAAAAAAGACGAAGTAAAAAAGTAGTCAGAGATGCTGAAGTACTACACACACTGTAGCCTTTTACTTAAATTGCATAGTTACTTACTTGAAACCTATAGGCCCTTCTCTACTTAATTTGAAGCTGTATGTTGGAAGACAGAGTGGTGGAACCCATCCAACACTCTCTGGGCAAAAACTTGGTGTTATCAATGTATTTTTGTGTGTTTAATGTAGGAGTGTTGAGTAACCACAGCATGGAAACATGTTACCTGGAACAGCACACTGAAAGCTAAAACTGATGCAGCAATAGGATTATTCAGCCATTACTGTCAGACGTACTACAGAGTTTGCCCGTACTGCCTTAAGAGAAATGATTGGAAATACTCTTGCTTTCTCACATCTGTGTTCTACAAGAGTTAAAAGGAGAGAGAACACCAAGATTTAGTAATGCATATGTTAAGAGAGTTTTGAAGTGCACCAAATTCTTAATTTATAATTCCTACTTACCATTTGTGTTATTGCCAGAATACTCCATTATGTCATTTCTATGAAAAGAAAATAATTAATTTTTTAAGAAATTTGTTTGGTTCTATCCCAGAGCCATTAGGACTGAAACAATGTCGATCTGTCATAAAAAGAGACTTCTCATTAAATGATCTGTGTAAACACAGAATCAATCAGTAGTATCAGTAGGAAGGCATGATCTGCTCAACCACGCTTTATCTCACACAGTTCAGCTGGCATTGGCTTGAAATTTTCTCCTGCCATTGGGCTGGAGCCTGAGTGCAGGGACAGCTAAAGGATGGAAAATTAAATATTGCTTTCACTGTATTTAGCCTTTGAAATTTGTTATATCAGCATTATTTGAGCAGTCCTTGTGAGTCTAGTCTCTCTGTAGCATGTACACAGTTCAGCAAATTCAGAAATACTGATTCCTCATTTTGTTCAAGAACTTAGACATTTATGAAAACGAAAGTACATATATACAATTTTGGTTCCCATGCAATCAGTTATCTTCAGCTACTACTACACAACCCATGCATGCATCCAAGAATTCTCCCAATAAAAAATTTGTGGTTTTTCTGTCTGGAGAGTAACACCGATCAGTTCCTCTAATTGTTTTTTTTTTTTTTTTTTGGGTGCCAGCAATCCTGCTTTACTGAGTGGCAGCTTTGAATGGTGTTTCTATGCCAAATAAGATGACTTCTCTAGATAAAGAAATTAACACAGAGATAACAAAGTAGCTGTTGCTTCTTATTCTAAATTATTTCTAGGATAACACCTTCTAAAGGAGGCAGTCTCTGGTATGTCTACATTATCAAGGAACACAATGCAAATTAGAGTAAACATGTAGAGCAAAGCAAACTAATGCTGAGAATTTGACATCTATAATATATCTTCATGAATTCTGACTGATTGTAGATTGCTTCCATGCTCTGAATTTTCCTAAGCCAATGCAGCAAATCTTGTATTTCCCTTAATACCAATTGAATCCATTTTGCCATCTACAATTTCCCTACATGTTGTATTCTGAAGAGAGTAATGGAGGTAATTCAGTTCAAAACCTGTTCATAAACAGAATAGTAATGCAAATGCTCTGTTTACATGTTAGATAATACAATAAAAGTCAAAAATAAAACAGGCAGATGCCTATTACAAAATTCAGATCAAATACAATAAATTATTGTTGGACAAATAATACATATATTTATAAATATGTTAAGGTAGACAGTATGATGCAATTTTATTTCTCTATCTTCTGGAAATCAGAATGTGAAAATCTGCCACCTGTGAGTATTTGCATACCAGATGTACTATCTACAGGTAGGTTTAGACAACATCACTCAGTTCAGTGCAGGAAGTTTGCTTGAAAAATGTAGCTTCAGGGACTCTGCATTTCCAAATAATTTTAGTGATATTTCTTTCTACTGTATAATATTATTTTCCAGAAAATAACTTAGTACTGAAGTGTCTCCTTCAAATGAAATAATCTGTCATTTACTTTTCCACTGGGAAAATTTTAGAAAAATAGTCCCTTATTTATATCTGACTAGTAGCATTCCGCTCATTACCAAGCAACAATGCCTACCTGAGAAACTAGAGTTAAGTGAATAATTGACTTAACTCTCTGTTTCAGTGAACACCCAGCCCATGAGCAAATTTTAAGGGGGAAAAAAAAATCTCTGTGAATAATTCTAGATTTGTAGACTGTGAGCCATTTATTGGACAACCATTTTTAATGTGTATAAGATTCATTCTTACTTAAGTTCTTTTGATATGCTACATGAATTATGTGGAACTGTTTTCTTTCACAGATGTATGGACGTAATTCTATGATTAAATGTTCTGGAGCATTGCTCACTTTTCTAATAAGAACCTTTTTGATTTAGAATTTGTAGAAGTTATTTAAAACACATTGCACCAATGAACACTATTTTTAGTGATTTCATTGTTATTACAATATGAAGGAAAAATAATAATGAAGGACCTTTTTCTGGCTGAAAGTTATCAATGTTGTTCCTCTGTATGTATTCTTTTTTGTAGTGTTGAGGTACTTTGCAGTTGTTATTTAGTATCTTCTCAATTTTAACTTCAACTGTTCTTTGCAGAGGAAGATTGTTAATATTTTCCCTGCTTTTCAAATGGAAAATTTAATTACTGAAAGATTTGGCAATAGCCAGGATAAGCAGTGTTTTATCCAAATCCCTATGTTTGAAACACCTATCTGGGAACATCAAGTTTGGATTTTACAATTTAAGTTTATGTTCAGTTGTTCACTGAGCTTTACAGAGAGACAAACTAGATTGTATTTTATGCCAAAGATCCATCGAAGAGAAATCTAAGCAGCAGATGATATCACTGCCGCAGTATGGAACTGTTTCAAAATCTCCAAGTGACTCTGTCATCAGTTTATGTCAAGCTGTAGAATTATTTTTTTTTCAGTTGTTTTCTGGGTGAGTGCTAGTACTGTGTACTTGAAGGATTGGTAGACAAATTGATACACAAAAGTCTATGAGTTTATGAATTCCTTTAAAGCACTGGTGTGGAGCAGTAATGAGAGTGTTTAATACAGGTGTTTAATACTTGGTTTACAGAAGGGAGAATTTAATGCTTCAGATTTCTTAAGTGGAATGCTGGTGATGATATATTTTCTAGTTCAGACATTCTGTGATTTTTTTTTTGGCTTCGGAAGGCTCCTAACCGCTGACATCAAGGAGTCTTTGTTGGTAAATGAAATTTTACTCCCAATAAATGACAGTTTCCAAAAAGAATTGCTGTGCAGTCTCTTACCAGGGTTGCTTTGAGGTATATTTTAGTTAACAAAACATAAGATAGGCTGTGTCCTTAAAATCACCTTTCGCTCATCCCATTTCCCTCCATTGAAATCTGAGAGGAAGGTTGAATGATTTTCTCAGTTCACTCAAAATCTATGTATTTAATGCCATTGTTCAGAAGAACTGCCTATCTATATGATTTTCCTTTTGGAGATTATGTAAAATAATGACATGTACTGACACATATATTCTTTTGCCAAAATATAAATAGAAGACAGAGACATAAATATCTAAAGAAAAAGACCACATGTATATTTCCTTCCTTTCTCCTGGTGTTTCCTGCAGCCTTAGTGGGCTCATTATTACTTTCTTGCAGAATCAGTTAGACCTGATGGCTGCAGACTCCACCAGTCTCCCTGTTATGTCTCTGTGGAGCTGAGCTCCCCATATTTCACTGCTTATGAAATACAGGTTCTTTGTTCCGTGTTGATGTGAATGAGTCTCTGTATCTTTTTAAACAAGTTTAAATGTTATCATACTTGACAGGTTTCTTTAATAACATTCTTAATATCCATAATAAAAAATTATATTGCAAGCACATAAAAGGTTACCCAACACCTGCAATATTCACCTTCTGTGGTAATTATGCACATTAAAATTATCTTTATAAATTACTCCCAAAATGGCAGAGCTAGAAGAATTTGAACAATTCCCAGAGGATAATAATTTTTTCTTCTCCTTTTTCTTTCTTTTTTTTTTTTTTTTCTGACTGCCCGTGACTTGTTTTCCCTTGCTTTCAGCTTCTAAGCAGAATCTTTTGAGAGTGAACTAAATTTTTCTGCAAACTAAATAGGCAGATCCCTTGTTTATGGTTTAATGTTTAGAATGGAAGCTCTTTAGGGATTCTTCTTGGTAATGCATGTGTAATGCTTAGTTTCATGAAGTACTTGTCTATGACTGGAAATTTTGGCCCTGCAGTAATACAAATTGTGAATAGGGATAAGATTTGGACAATGGACACTGAGAGAGATATTGTCAACCAAGTGTTTGGAACAAAGAAGTTCCCAGGGGACAGTCAGGAACTTCATTTCTTAAAGAAAACATAATGTGGACTTATTATTTTTCTCTCTATTATAACACATCCTATTTTGGCAGAGTCTGTACGAACAAGTGGGATGTGATAGCACTCAGGAGAATAGTCATATTTGTGTTGTTCACACCATTTCTGATTAAAATAGCTTCTCCCAGTCATTTGTAAAATCAACCTGTTTCCTATGCAAAATTGCACTTTATAAGTTTTGACTTTATCATCACTAGACAGACAAGATAACTTTTAAAGAACTATGACTTCTTAGTCAGTACATTTCTTTGTTGGCCTTCTAAAACACCACCCAATCTCTTCAACTTCAACTACATCTCTCTTTCCTTGCGCATTTTTACAGTTTAAACTTGGATGCCACTGATGGAATATCCACAAATTCTTACAATAGCAAACTTATATGAGGGGGAGACCACTACTTCATTTTATGTAGACTTAAAGCACAAAAAGCTGTATGATTTGTTCTTAGATATGAAAGAGATCTGTTGTGATGCAGAGATACGAAGATATCTCTCCTGTGCTTTAACCAATTGTAAAATTTTATACTGTGTAAGATTTATTTCTTTATAAATCTCTGGCAGATATATACTGTGATGAGACACCTGTGATCCTCAAGTTGGAGCTGACCTTCCTTTTTATTTTTTTCCTTTTTGAAGCAAATACATCAGAGAAAAATCTTCTGTTGCTAAATCGGCGATTTATTTGAACAATTCCATACTAAATAAAAACAGAATGACTTGGAAATGTAGCAAATCCATATGTGCTGCCTTTAAACAATCTAGACAGGAGGCTTAAAAAGAAGTCCCATGTTACCTGTCTGCTCTGCCCTTGTCAGGCTTGTCCCTGCTCTGCCTGTGCAATGCAATTTGGCGTCTTTTGGTGGTTTTCTGGTTGATAACTACCCCGTCTACTCTGTGTTCCTAGGAAAAATTTTGTTAATCTCATATCTCATGCTGGCTTCAGAGATGCCCTACACTTCTATGAGCCATCTGAATACTGTCTTTTCTCAAGCTGTTGTTTCTGTTCATGATCAGTTAGTTAGAGCAAAGGGAATTCTCTCCATCCCAAAATGCCACATAGTTCTTTGTATTCATCCAGCACAATTCAAACTTGTGCTTCCTGGCCACTTTCCTTTTAATAAATAAATGTATCATAGTGACCACACACTAAACCTTGAGCAAACAAGCATGTCCATAACTTTGTCATACATACTAAGATATACATACTCCCGAGTATCAATGAATTGCCACCAAATTTAGAGCAAGCATAAAAATTGAATTGATCTCTTTTTGTATAATGGCATTAGGTCTGGCATAGGTCTGTAGATGCACAAAATCCTGTATATGCCACTCTTTTTTAGAATAATGGGATTTTCATTATTAATGGAGAAAATTAATCAAGTCCAATTGCTTCAATGCAAGGCAGCATAATGTACTGCTTTCTAAACTCTTTTCTTCCCTAATCCAACCAGTAAAATAGCATTGGCATAAACTGTTTCTTGGTTAAAAGATGAAACAGTTCCAATTGCTTAATGTCCCCTAAAGGAACTATGAAAACACATATAAAAATAGCTGCATTTATTTTTGTTCTCTGAAATTAGGTCCACAAAAATAAAGGTTTAATTTTTTTCCAAAGTTTCTGAATAGCAGAAACATTTTCAGATTTTCAGATTTTTTGGAACTTCTGTAATGGCAAAGTTCTCCTGAAAGGCTGTAAAAATTTTTTTTCTTCTATTCTTGGTAGACTACATTGAGGCTATTTTTGGCAAGCTTATTAATTACCATTGAAAGTTTCAGGTGAGAACACAGTTCTGTCATACCATGCTCTGTGCAGATGTATAATGACTAAGGGATAGATTTTGTCTTGAGCAGTTTTGTTTAAGACATTCCTTTGAAGAGAAAAGTCTGAAACCATGGAAGAGTTCTCCTTCCAAAACGTAATTCTGGGTGTAAGAATTACTTTGATAATGCTAGAATATTGTTAGACTAATTCTCCTATAGATTACTTGTTTTTACAAAAATGTAATTTCACTGATTTCAACTTACACATACCTAATTTGCATCGTGGTAAGCAAGAAGAGACTCTGACTCACGGTTTATTTTACCTACTTGCCATTTGAGTACAGAGTGTTCGTGTTGACAGGCACCTAAATAGTTACTAAGGGAGCACAGGGTGAATTATATAATAGTTTTTCTTAATGTAAGCCAAATACCTCTGGCTAGAAAAAGTGCTATTAAGCAAACATAAAGACAATTCTGGATTCAAGGCAAAGAATTTAATTTGATGTAGTAAATTAAAGTTTAACAGTGAATATTGTCTATGTCAAGAGGCAAGAAAGAATTGCAATTAAGAATTCACCCATTATTAACCTCTAGCTATTTTTGGCATAATTTAAACAAATTATTAAGATTCTTAATTGGAAAGAAGAGAACTTGCACTAATTTCATTCTTTTCTTGTTACTTTGTGTGTCAGAAGAGAAATCAACTATAATATCAGCCAATGAAACAACATTGCTACTGAGAGGATCTAAAAATTTAGATCTAAAAACTTACAATAAATCACATGTATTGATTAATCCCTTTTCACTTAAACTATAAATACTTTGCATATGAGGAACTAAGACAAGAGATTTGAAAAGTTTTTCTTTGAAGAAAACGTAAGGGAAACAAATTGCAGCTATAAGCTATGACTGTAAAATATATTTAAAATCAGTCTTCAGCTGGTTACTTTTCAGACAAACTTTGAACAAAATTGAAAAGATGACCATTTTTGATAGTATGTTGATTTTGAAAAAAATTCCACACAGACCAAGAGTGTTTTAATTAAAAGAACTTCTGAAAAATAAAGAAGAAATAATCTCTTTTTGCAGTACGTGAAGATGATTGTAAAGAGACTGGAATCTCACAGCAGAATCATGTGTCATGTTACCATTTCTATGGCAATACACTTGCCTTTTGATACCAATACTGATGACTATTTAATTTAATGTTAGGTACATTTTATGAGCTTAAAATACAAGTTACTTAGTTTGCAAAGTCCCAGTTTTTCTTTTGTGCAGACCTTTTTTACTTCTTCATACAATGTTAATTTCTAAAATTCTGTTTCTCTTCTAGACGTGAATAAAGCTGAGTAGATACTGATATGCATGATGGTAAAATCCTCAAGTTGCCATAATATCTATCCATAAAATTTGAAGATATATCTTTGTGTCTTGTCTGTGCAGCTAGTCAAGCAACTATATTTTCTGGGGGAACCATCCCAAGTTTAGTGTAGAAAGCCCCCTCATCTCTTCCTTATTCCATCCTTATGCTTAACGAATAACTGAGCATCTTGCAAAGCAGAAATCTGACAGCTGTGAAGCACTAACATATTTTGAGGTGTGTGCTTGGAATCAACTTTTTGATGCCTCATTTATTGTAGTATTTTTTTATTGTTGGGGTTTTTTTTTATACTTGCTGTGCAGTTTCTATATTTTCTACCTTGTTATGCTTTCTTTCTGTCCGATATTGTCAGCTCCTTTTTTTGATACTTTCAGTAGAAAAGCAAGCATGAAAATCAGAATCTCCCTCAAGGCCATTAAAGCCAGTCATTAGTAGGATAACAGTAAGTTGCCATAGCATCTTTAAATTTGAATCATTAGAGTCCATTGCTTGCTGTGTCCTCTCTTCTTCACCAGCTACATACTCTCCATACCAGGCTTTATGTTTGAGAGCACTCTGCTTATTCTGTGGAACAATACTCGCCCAGTAGCAGGGCCTTGCCTAGAGATGGGGTGAACCAACTTGAGCCTTATCCTATTTGCAAAATTTACCAATGAAGAATGGGGAAAGGGTCACACTACTTTTGGTCTTGAGGAATGCTGAAACCAGACGGACTCATTGTAATAGGTGCAAAACCAACCAGTGAGAGATTTCAAGTCAGAAGTAAAATTTAATAGGAAAATTAAAACAAAGGCAGAAAACACTGGCTTAAACTGACAGAGTTAGGATACAACCTCACACCTGGTTGGTCAGGGTGGTGGTAGCAGTCTGATTAAATGGTGGACGTGGTTCTGTCAAAGCAGTGATCCTGTAGAAGGGTCTTGTCTTGCTCTGAATGTCCAGTGATGGTTATGTAGCTCTTGTCTTCTGGGAATACAGTAGGTAGGGCTGACCATGGTGTTCCAAACCTCATATTATATCCAGGTAAGAATTTTTGTTTTGTCCCCCATCTCAAAAATTACATCATCTCACAGTGGGATGATGTATTTTTTGAGTAATGCAAGGAGGCTTGATTGCCCTTTAGCAGAGATCGCCCCAGAGGGAGTTATCAGGGATGAGTCATGAAGGAGATAAAGAACACTGCCCTACCTGGCCTTAAGAAGCTTATGAAGTTGGTACTAAAATACATACTTTTGGTTACATCTTACATTGTAACCTAAGATACTCATCAATCCCAAAGTTAAACATTATTAGGAATCCCCTAATGTTTCAGAGACAAACAACCTTGAGGTGTGGCAGATCTGATAAGGAAACCAGGAAATGATGGTATTGATCACTTATTCAAAGCTGCGGAGCTGACACAGCCAGTCTAGAAACATATGATTGACAGACAATCACTTTATTCCAGAAAAGTCCACCCCCATTTTTCAATGGCAAGGACTGCTAAACAACCCTTCTTGGAGTTTGTGTGGAGCTTCCTCCCTAGAGTGGTAATGTCTCTAAACATTACTTCTTGAGGATGAATGGTGCTAATGGTAATTGGTATAGGTGAGTAGCATCACGTTCTACATAATAATAATTTTGGTAGCTTTAATATAATTGCTTCAATATTTTTCAATAAATAGCGCACCATACTAGTCGTTCTAGCTACATATACTATGCAGTACATACCACTGATTAAAGTATTTCAGTTTAATTGTTATAATAATTTAATTTTATTAATTTAAATTTATTAGTTATTAATATAAATATATTTGGAGTGCAATGTTTGATCATGGAAAAATTTATATAAGGTCTCCATTACAACTGTATAAGACTTTAGACATAAACTGTTGACCATATCTGGGATTAGAACTGGATCCAGCCACCCTGGGCTCCTCACTGAGAGGGAGTTTTGAAGTCATGTTGCGTTTTCTGAAACCCTTGACTCAACAAGAGAGTCTGCCTAATAAAACTTTTCCAAAGCTTCTGTTTCATTTGCAACAGCTCCCCCCACACTCTCCCCAAAAAAAGTGTTTTAAAGCTGAAGGCACAGAGGTTACTGTCTGTAGTAATAATCAAACCAGAAAGCAATTTTTTTCTGCAAGAATATGATAATTTTCCTCATTCCATTTTCATAGGAATGAACAATCTCAGAAAAAACCCACAGAATTATAAAGTTTAGGTGTTGCATTCTAGTCACCAAAGTCCTAAATCTAAGAGATCTAAGGGACTTGGTGGAGGAGTTTTTAAAAGCACTTTCTTAAATTAAAAGACTTTCAATAACACATGCTGTTATATTCCAACATCATCTCTTCTTTGTGAGACAGAAAACACCATATGTCCCATCTCCTTGCATTAGGTGTAGCATTTAAAATGCAGTAAAAGTTGTTCTTTCACTCCTGTGTACAGAAGACATTGAAAAAAATTGTGACACAACTTAAAATATTATTTTTTAAATCCTATTAAATACTTTGGTTTTGCTTTGTGTACATAATTTAGGATACAGTAAAAAAGGAATGATGTTTTAAACAAGGTTTTTGCAACCTGAAACCAAATTCTTCTCTTATGTATTCTTAAAACAAAAATAGTCAGAATTCTGAGTCAGGGATTTATAACTAAAATTAACTTATTTTAGTGTTGGTAAACTGGAAAAAGAACCCTAGCTTAGGATTGTCATGTTTAAACATGACAGTTTGAATGTTTAATGGCCAAAGATCTGGGATATGAGGAAAAATAAAAAGGTGAATTCTGTTTTGTCCTTTCGTTTTCTAATCAGCATCCCACAGATGTATCTTCTGTTTAATGAGCAATATCTGTTACAAGGTGTTTAGATATTGTGGTTCTAAAAGTGCTACAGCTGTGTAAGCAAAGGGGATATTCAGGTTGATTTTCTTTAGGCACTTTTTCAAAAGAGATAAAAGAAACAGAATGGAAGATTGTTTTAAGGAAGGTAATTAGAATGAGCAGATGAAGTGCCCTACGGTACTGTGAGGATGTCATTTGAAGATAGGTGTTGAGATATGAGCAGGTGAAATATTTGAAAGGTCTTAAAAAAGTACCATCAAGTTAGGTCAAATGTAAATGAAAAATGCAGTATAAAGGATAGCCTTTTGGTCTCAAGATTAAAAGTTTGCTTTGATGTACTTAATAAGAAGTACCAGAGGAATGAAGTAAAATAAGGTGGGCGAATAAACCATTATTCAGAGCACTCAGTAAAAGAGCTTTAGGAGAACTTCTGAGGCAGAGAAGAAGAGCCAAATACTCTGGTTAGAGTGATGCATTTCATATAAGATACCAGAAGTCCAAATATACGTTAAAGTATGCAATGTAAAGAAAAGTGATTTATTAGCATCCTTGTAAGAGTGTCAGAAAGAAAGATCAGAGAATGATGTGTACAGATCATCTACCAGTAACTCGGCAGTATTTTATGCTATTAAGCAAAAGTGTATAGAATGAAGAACAGTTTGAGAAAACAAGATCAGCCGTAATACAGCTCTCCATGCACTTACAGCTGCATGCCAAAAAATCAAAAGAGAATTTAAAGAACGGTGAGACTTAAATCAGACATAGTCTGAGAGATTTGAAAGCTTTCAATGTAATAATGGCTCTTTCTTGTTTCCAAAAGTAGTCATCCTCCAGAAAAATAAAAATAATGTATAATAATGATTTTTTTTCTTTTCTCTGATTCAGTATTATTTTTCCCTTTCTGTATTGATGCAATCCTTTCAGGCCTACACCATTACGCAAGTAGTAGTCATGAGGTAGACATGTGGTTGAGGATCTAGCTCCTGTATTACTCTTTTAATATTTTTAAGTGTTTTTCTCTTTGTCTGTGTTATTTGGTCATGGGTATAAACGGAACACTTTGCAGTCAGACTTTTAAAATCTCTGCTTCCCTTTTCAGTTAATTCAGTTCATTAGATTAAATAATTTGTTTTCAGTTTACAGGTCCAGGTCTGTATTTTAGCATGCCTTGCTTTAAATGATGCTTATCAGTAAGGATTTTCAACAGTATGTAATAAACAGAGTTCTCATTTCGTGCTGCAAGAAAAGACAAATGAACATCCCCATTAACATCTTTTTCATACTGTTGTGTCTGTTCTTGTTATAATCACAAAAAGCAAAATTGACCTTATACTGGACATTGCTGCAACAGTAACACCTAGATATATCACAGCTGTGCAGCCATATACTCCTTTAACAGGCCAATAAATAATTTATTGTCTATTTACATCAGTAAGTTGTTAAATTATTACTGAAAACAATGTGTGAAATCATGCAGACCAAGACTGAGGTTCAGACTTGTTTAGCTTCAGTTTGTATATGGATGAAGAGGCAGCTGAAACTTTTTGAAAACAAAGACAGGAATGATATTTTCATTTTTTAATCAGGTGGTCTGCCTGCGATTAAAATATTTGGACCAGAAATTGAAGCTTATCCACTAAAGATGTGTTCTTATGTCCATTAAGATCCTGAAAGAAAAATCCTGTGGAATGGGAATTTTAATGAGAACGTGATGCAAAACATAATAATGGGAGTGCTTGTATGTCTCACATACTTTCAACAAGTGCAGTAAGCAAAAGAGGAATATTCTTGCTCTGAAATTTGGTCTCTGCTTCTGTTCTACTATAGTGAACCCTTGTTTGATGTTCCCAAGAGGGGATATGAAATACATTAGTTGTTTTTTTTTTCTTCAGGTTTCTGACTGGCTGAAGGGAAAGTTGCAGAATATAATATGAACTATAGCCTGACCTAGGTAGTTTTAGCATTTATTAACCCTTATCCCTAAACTCATTCAGCCATATTGCATCTTAGTAAGTGATGCTCTCTTAAAAGGCAGATGCCTGGCCAAAAGCAGCAATCCCTTCAGTTCCTGTAGCACTCTAAACCTAGTCATGTTCCTTGACAGGCGTTTCCTTTTTCCCTGAAGTAACAGAAAGAAAATCACTTTTGCTCCTCTTGCCTTTCCTGAGAAAGAGCAGCATCTTGGCTGTGTTCAGGTTGTCACACTGCATAATCCTTGGTTAAAGCAGGGCAGCTACTGAATATCGTGGTGTAAATGGCATAAGACTCATACTCCAGACTCATCTGTTTCTGTCAGTTTACATCAAGTCACAAAGAAGAGAACAGGGCTGTTAAATTTCTTCTGGCAACTTACAAATGGTTTGACCTCTGTGAAGTTTAAATCATTCATTCACAAATAAAGTTATTTTTCTGACAGTGTTTTTTCTTTTTTTTTTTCCTTTATGTTTCTTGCCTAAAATAATTTGTGCTCCTTGTGGGTGGTAATGATGAGTGGCTTTTTTTTTCTGTTCTGCAAGGAGAGACTGCTCATCATGGATTTAGCCATGTTCAATTATAGAAGTTTTATCTTCAATACTCAATCTACATACTGTAAAAATACTATTATTATAAGGGCATGGTTTTGGCTTTCTAAGCCGAGACAACTTGCTGACAGATATTTGTGGGTACCTGGCAAACACAGCTTAAATATGAATTTAGTAAAGGAGAAAAAAGGACACAAAACATGGAGCATGGAAAACTTTATCTAAGACAACATGAATATATTGATCTTTAATTCCCAGTTTATTTGGTGAATCTCTGAGCATAATTTTTGTATCATCAAAGTGACCAAATTCTATTTCTTTTTAGTCTACACAGGGTTGTGAAACTATTGTGGTCTTTTTTCCTGCAGAAAAGGGACACCATGCAGGAAAGAACCTGAGGTCCTTATCAATAGCAAGCTGACCATAGGCTAGCAGTGGAGGCAAATAGCATCCTGAGCTCCATTAGGAAAAGTATTGACAGCAGGTTAAGGCAGGTGATCCTGTCCTCTCCATTCAGCTCTGATGAGGCACATCTCTGTGGCTTTTAAGGGCTTGAAACATGATGCAAGGGTGAGAGAGCTGGAAGTATTCAGGTTAGAGAAGACTCAGGCACTTATCTATGTGTATAAATATTTGATAGGAGGGAATGAAGAAGGACCCACTTCTCACAGGTAATGAACACAAACTGAAATACAGGATACTCTAGCTGAACAGGAAAAACCAGTATCCTGAAATACAGGATACTCTAGCTAAACAGAAACAAAC